>NC_000084.6:83853479-84075979 GCF_000001635.26 Mus musculus | reverse complement strand
TCGTGCCGAAGAGAAGGCTCTGTGCGGAGTGGTTAATGTGCCTTATTGGCGAGTCACCCCTGCGCCTGTGTCATCGCTAAAGCTCAGCCTTAAAATATATGGAGTTAAAAACGCAAGTATTGTGACTAATATTTATTTCAAGTACAGAATGTGTCACAGCAGTGGGGCATCCTATTATTAATGCAGTAAACTGTGTAATACTCCGTTAAGAGCCTGCCCTGCTTCAGTTCTTAGCTACGTGAGAATAACAGTAAAACATGCCTGGTTTCGTCGGCCGTACTTTATTATTACCTGGGTAGGTACTGGCACCAAGAACAGCCAAATATGGGCAAATAATGTGACCATAAACAACATCTCAGTACATAAATTCCTTTGAACTGTCCCCAAACTGTAAGAACATGTATGTATCTATATATTTGTATGGATATATGATGGCACATTTTTGTGCGTGTATGTGTGTGTGTATACAATTTTAAAATGGAAGGAATCTGCTAGAAGTCCATGAAGTAATAGGATATAAATATTCTACATCAGCTAGGAAGTACTCCAGCTTGCTAGCACCAGGGCACTGCAGCAACTCCACACACAAGTACAAGGGAGATCCATGTATTATCCCGACTATACTGATTGCACATGTGGGGCGTACTAAGTGGTATCACTTGAGTTTGGTAGCATAAAGTTCCCTTCCTTCATTCCCCCCACCCACAACAGGTTTTGAACTTGTCTTATTTGTCAACTACAAATCCATTGTAAGAAGCTATGGTAAAGAGAGGACGCATAAAAGGCTGGCCGACCTGGGCAGGGGTCAGGCATCCAGAGGTCACCCAGAGTTCATGGGGGGCTCCTCTACTGCCCTTTTCTTTCATTAACTGGAAAAACCAGTGCCTTGAAAGGTCTCAAGGAGAGCCGACTTACAGCTGTGGTGGCCGTGGAAGCTCTGCCTCCTTCTCCTCCCTCTCCTGGCTCAGACTGTGCCTGCTGGGAGACTGAGCAATGGGCTACACCTGGGGCCTGACCTCACTGGCAGCCCCACACCAGGACAGCTGTCCTGCAGTTAGAGACCTGGGGAGGGTGGCTTTGCTCTTATTTTTCTTCTGTCCTTCTGAGTTGCTCAAGACGAGGTGTTGACTTTCTGCAAGAGACAGGCTGTGTTTAAACCGCGTGGCCCTCCACCACTGTGGTCCTTGTCATGGTTCTTCTCAGGAGCCAGTAGGAGCCTGTGCGAATTATAACTCCATCCTCAGGTTCTCTGGCAGTTTTCTGACGGGCAGGATCTTGTTGTGGTGTTTGGCTAAATTTCTGGGAGTAACTGGCTAAAGGCATTAGACTACAGCGTCTGGCTTATTCTCAAAGGGGTTCTGCAAATTAATCACCCTGCGAGCTAAATTTGTTTATAGACATATTTGGAATGGAGAGCCCCACATGGGATACATCCTCTTCATTTGTTGTGTGAGCACCTGCTCAGAGCATTATGTGGCAGAGCCCACTGCTCCCCAGTTTTGCAGTACCTGAGAATTCACAGTGGGGCTTGAGCATCGGGGAGAGTAGTAACTGGCCCGCCTCCTGGGGGCACAGAGTCATCTCTTGAGATGGAGGTAGAACAAGGGATTAAGGGCTCCTAGGACAGTGTGTGTGTGTGTGTGTGTGTGTGTGTGTGTGTGTGTGTGGACACATGCGCACACCTATAGTTCATTTGTCTGTTTCTATAGCAATTGCCTCTTAAAAACAATTTAGTAGTTTAATACAAAGGCAGTTAGATAGGTTTTTATGTGCTCATATAGGGAGGAATTTTTATTTTTTATTTTTTTAGTTTCACACGTTCGGTTTTAATGGGTAATAATTGCATCTTTGTATTTTGGTGTCAGGCTGGTTATGAGGCTGAATTCTGTGGGCAGACTTTTGGCTACTGCGATTTTTCAGGGGGAGAGTTCCAAGCCAGAGTCCCTTTCTGTTTCTAAGATAAGCCGAGCTTAGCAAGGTCCCTTCGCTTGCATTGCAATGCACATTTGCTTTCTTGCTTTTTCTTCTGGGGGCCCTGGGATCAGATATACATATGGCAGAGTGGTGGAACTTTTTTTTTTTTTTTGAAAGATGAATTTCTTTAAGAGAGAATTGCCTCTATTCTCCCAGCCCTGGGTTCTCTCTCTTCTGAGATTTTTTTTTTTCCTTCCCCACCTCCTCCCTCCAGCTTGTGGTTTGCAGGGCCTGACGTACGCTCTGCAGCCCGGGCTCTGTATGTGCAGGGAAGGCAGTAAAAATGAGCACCAATCAATCTTTTCCGGAGAAGCCATGAGCATTAGAAGGCCACTATCCTGTGACTAAACACACCCCCTTTATGGAGTGTTGGTACTAATAAAGGACAGCTTATTACTGAGGCACAGACCAAAGCCTGGATGAGGTCAACCATGACTGACAGTCATCAGTCATTCTTAATGATACTTTTTCCCGAGCTTTCTAAGGGATTCTCAGCAGAGTGCAAATCACCCGGGGTCATTCATAGTTCATGTACCCACAGATGGCAGAGGTTTGGAAAGACTTCACTTTAAACTTGTGAAAAAAAATTCCTCACTTTTTTTTTTTTTAAAGGAAGAGAAAATACCCCAAAACAAAACATAGATTTTCCCCCCCATATTGGAATGTTTTCATGTTCTTTCAACCTAATAGATATTTTACACACTACGCCACTTGTGCATTATTAAAATAGACATAAATTCATGTTTTATGACGTCTGTCTTCTTTAATTATTACCTTTGATGTCTATTGGTGACTAAAGGGAGCTTAACAGGATTTCTCTCTCTTCTTACAATTCGCATCATGAAACCCTGCTAGTCCCTGACAGAAGTCTGTTCCTCACCTTCAAGATTATTTTATAAATCCCTTCCTGATGAGCGGAAGTGTCAAATCAAGGACAGGTCATAAGGTAAAAGAACAGACCTTTTAAATAGAGACCTTGGTCGTATATAAACATGCCGCACACTATCTGAATTTTTTATGGACTAAAGAAAAATTATATTTTAGCCAGAGGAAGGGAGAAGCTTAAACAGCTGTCCAGGCTTGAATGCATGACCCCACCCATGCTCTTACATGTGGCCGTGGGGAAGTCGTTGGGGTTAGTGGCTTTAAAACATTTCGGCTGGATTTGGAACCTGTCTGCTAATTGTATATGTTTCTATGAAGGAGGTTGACTTTCATTTAAAGAAGCCAATCGATTCTTGAGTGTATCTGGGTGTTGTAGGCAGTGTTAGATGGGGAATACAGGCCTGAGTCTTTGTTCAGTCACTGAGTTTTTCTCTTCTTCCTCTGCCAGGCCTCAGTTTACTTATCTGTAGGCAAAGGGTTTGTTTAATTAGAGAATTCTAAAAGCATTACTATTTTACAGCTAGCTCTGTAGTTTATTTAACCCATCCAGTGGCACCGGACAGGAAACAATAGCTTTTCCTTCTTTTCTTCTTTTTCTCCCCCCACCCTTTTATTTTAGAAACACTGATTATGCTCAAAAATGTGCTTTGGGGAACATCTTAGTTTATTTTTACTTGTTAAATTCTCAAGTTGAAACAGGCAAGTTGGGGTTCTTCTTCTAGTTTGGTGTCACGGCACAAGGGAATGTGTCTGATCCGGAGGTGGTGGTGCAGAGGATCTTGGGTCTGTGTGTGGACGTGAGTGTCCTGGCTTCCTGGATCTGTGTCCGTCTTCTCCCTGGAAGAGCAGACTTCACACGCACTTTCAAGGGAAAATAAAGACTTGCCGCTTGACGGGCACTGCTTTCAGCACCTGCTTTACGGTTCTGGGGACCCGTGCTTGCTTGTTATGTATGGACTGGCCGATGGAGTTCCTAGTGTCACCTGTTGGGTGTGTGCGGTGTAGACACCTTCTTCTGGTTCTGTGCGTTGCTCTACGCTTTGTGCTTCTGCTTTTAACCTCAGCGTTTACTTTTGAGCACCACAAGCCACCCCTTGACCTCAGTAGATCTCTTAGAACTTCAGCTCAGGGGAGGAAGCTCACCCACATGGAAAGCAGAGATCACAGCTAAGGCCCACCTTCTGTGTCCATCTGAGCCTAGAAGGGGTGCTTTCCTGGATGGAGCCTTGGCGAATTCCTAAGGCAGCATGCACAGAGCGTAGAGGGCTTGCCTCTTCATGGTGGGCTTTACTTGATATTTATTATGTTTCATTGTGTTTTATTGCTTACAGATCATTCTTGATTGTGATAAATGGTGATACCTTAAGGTCAATTGTGTGTGTGTGTGTGACTGTGTTCTCTTGATATTGTGTGCTTGGGTATTAAGTGGGTTGTGAACTGCTCACATAAAGCCACTTGGTTGGAAGATGGACTTGGAGTGGTTCAATGCTTTAATCTATGAGAATGTCAAGTGCCAGTTTGAAGAGCAAAATGTGGACATTATAATCTCTGCTAAATAATTTTGAAATAAGTCCCATCTCCCAGCACTTGGGAGGCAGAGGCAGGTAAATCTCTGTGAGTTCAAGGCTAGCTTGGTCTATAGAGTGAGTTCCAGGACAGCCAGGGCTACACAGAGAAACCCTCTCTCCATACCTTTTCGCCTACCCCCGCCCCCCAAGTCATAGCCCAGTAGGTCCATATTCAAAACCAGCAACAAGATTTTTCAAGACAAAACGTCTTACCTGCAGACAGGAACACAAATTGGCAATGTGTAAATATCTTGAATATTGAGAAAAATATAATGGGTCCCAAGGGGAAAAGCATTCAGAAGTTGCTTTCCGGCATACTTTTCCTTATACAATCAGCAGGTATTGTGTCTGCATGGAACGGGTCTCTTTTGCCCTGCTCAACCCTCCTTGTTTCTAGAACTTTCCATGTGTTCCCAGTGGTGAGTCCACTGAACCTCTGACTCCATTGTGATGACTCTCTGGTAGACATCTATCAAACACCATCTTATCTGTTTATAAGTCAGCTCAGGCCTCAGATTTAAGTCCGGGGTTCTGGCTACAAGTTAGAGTGTGATTAATAATTGACTAATGTAGCTTTTATTTATCGCAGGCTAGCACATTTCGCCGTTACCCCAGTTAATTCATGTTAAACGTAAGCTGTCGTTCAATCTGTTTTTCAGCCCCCACCCCCACCCCCCAAGCGCAGCCAATCCCAAGTCTATCTTTTACTTTTCGAGAAACAAAATCCTTACACAGGGCACAGACTCACTCGGTGCCAAAAAGTTGATTTCCCTTTTAGAGGAGCCATGCATCAGTGGCTCTCCCAGCTGCACTGTCAGCTCTGACAGAATGACATGTGTCATTTATCAAAGGGGCCAGGCTGGGCCTTGGGAAAGGCGGCCACAAAGCCTGAGAGAGTTCATTTTGCAGTCCCCTCCTACCCTCCAGGAGCCCTTGCCAGGAAGCCTGTGTGTTATGTCTCCCAGCCTTACTGTAAGTCCTTCATCTCTCAGAGTTAACCCTCCCCAGCCAGGACCATGCAGGCTGTGTCTGCTGCCCAGGAGACTCTGGGGCCCAAACCCGTGATTGTTCCCAGCCTGGGAACAGATGTCCTGTATCACTCTGCGGCACACCCCATGGAGCCCCCCATTTCCCTGCTGGGAGTGTGTGCCTGCGCACGGCCACGCCCCTGTGTTAACAGGCCCCAAGTGTCCCTTGAGTGGCCAAGGTTAGAGGCGGGAAGAGCCTGACAGAGTGGCTGCCCTCTGGTTGGGGAGCAGTTGGGTCTTGGTTATTTTAGAGCTTTCCTAGAAGTGTTCACCCTAGGCTGGTTTTGAAACTATTTCTTAAAACTGGATATATCTCTTTCTCATGCTTGCTTAGCATGTGTAGTCTGCTTCCTGCCTGCAAGACAGTGGTCTTTCCATATAAAACATACTCAGAAGGAGTTTTGAGGACTCCTTGTCGTCCCCCCCCCCACCAAATCCATCTTTACTCTCAAATTATTTACTTTATCTGGGTTTCCTAAGACCACCAAAGAAGTGAAAATACAACAACAAACTAGCCAGGGGTGAATTGGCGTTGGAAATCTAAAAAGTATTTGCCTAAAATAAAGATTTTCCTTTCCCGAGAAGAGGGGAGTTTTGCCTTTGAGTTGGACTGAGCATGTGGGCGGTTTTCTTCCTCCTGCCCCTGGACTGTGTGCAGTCCTTCCCCATGGCGGTCATTTGCAGCATCAGATAATGTTTAAAGAGATGACAGGGAGACCGTTGCCTCAGCCAGGAACTTTCCAGAAAGATGTCCTATAAATTAGCCAGTGCTCAGGAATGGCTGCTTCCTAGGCTGAGCTGGCCCTTTCATTTGTCTACATAAGGCTAATTTATTTTTGCAGCCAGATGTGGGCTGACAGCCATCACTCAGGGCCTCCCTCCCCCTCCGTCAGGAGGGGCCGGGAGACAGTCACGTTTCCCATTTTACAGAATCCCCATCAACATTATTGAAGATGGATGTATCTTTAAAGCAAAGATTGATTGTGGATATCGGAGTTATGGTGTCATTTATCATGGTGAATATTATTTAGACTTGGGTTGTACAAGGCTGTAACTTGAGACACAGCCAGGGGAGGGACAACCTGAGAACTGGGATCTGTGAACTTTAATGGATGGATGCTTTTTTCAAAGCTCAACTCTCTGTAGTATGATTTACTTCTCTTACTGGAAGGAAACAAGCATTTCAGTCTTAAAGGGACAGCATTCCAGATTGTCCTGTTTACAAAGTCCGGCTCTTCCTTCCCATCTCAAAGGCCAAGGCTGCTCAGAACCAGGCAGAAATACTGCAAAAGGCTGAGAGGCATAAGGGCCCATAGCCATGCAGTGTGAACAGAAGGCTGCTCTCCCTCTGACCTTCTCCAACCTCGTAAGATTACATGATGCTTGAAGTACAGGGGCAAATGAGAGCATGCTCGTGTCTGGGGACAGTGAAGATGGTGTTAGCCGGGAGCCTCTAGGTCAGAAGGTAAATGGCACCTAGAATATCAAGGAAGATGTATGGCTATCTATAAGGGCTCAAACATGTCCCAACACTTGTTTAGCTACAAGCTCCCAGGAAGCTTGATGCATAGGATCTAAGCTTCCACAGACAGGTCAAAGTTCCCCTGGCCCTCTTAACCTTCCTTTTGGGAAATGGCAGGGTGGTACTGCTTTGCTGGATGCAGGGATACCTAACCCATGGCCTGTGGGTCTCATGTGGGAGAATAGTTATGGATGCAGGCTAGCACAACATCATAAGCTTACTTAAGACATTGAGACTTGCATTGTTTTGTAATTCTGTTGCCCCGGCCATGAGGATAGATTCTGTAGATGGCGGTGTCATGTTGCCCTGTCAAAAGGCTGGACATTCCTAGTTAGAAGATTTATTCCTTTTCCCTGAGGTGTGCATTTAGGAATTCACACCTGAGTATGCACATCAGCAGCAAGGTGGCCACCTCATTTCTGATGAGCAGCATCTAATGCCTGGGTGGATGTGTTGGCTACTTCGGCCGTGGCTTCTTGGCTTCCCAAGCTCAACGCTTTGTTTTTATTCCATCTCAGGAGTTTATAGTGAACAGAGGAACTTTTAAAGCCAGTGTGGGGCATACTGCTGAATTCTGAACAGCCCTGGTCAGCAAAGCTCCCAGCAAGCGTGGCTTTAGTGACTCTGGGCCACACTGAACCGCGAGCATGGCTCTTAGCATCTTCTAAGTCCCTCTTTGCTTCTTCTACATAGTTCTTGCAATGGTATAGAGTTTGTTGAACAAAAATTAATTCTTCTTATTCAGCGTACTCTCAGCACTCAGTTGGGGGAGAGGAATACGGTCTAATAATGTGGACAAGCTTCTAGTGTAAAAGATGCCAGAGCGTGGGACCCACTGGGACACACAAGCGCAGTGCTCACAGTCAGAACATCCCCTTTGATGACTGAGTAACCGAGGTTCCGTCGCGGAGAGTGCCAGCAGACCCCAGGAGCCCAGGCTAAGCGAGCAAGTGGACAGTTGGTTCATATGGGCAGCCCCAGGATGCTGGGAGAAGAAGCAGAGAGAGAGAGTTAGTTTAGTTGTGTTAAACTAACTCCCATTGGGTGGTGGGTCAGATGACCCAGGAATGGCCTTCCTTATACATTTGACCTTAAAAAAAAAAAAAAAAAAAAAGGAAAACAAGAAAGACTAAGGTACAAGAAGAAGGAATGGACAAAGGAAGACGGTAAGAAGAATCGCCTTCAGAGCCAAAGGGAGGTACAGTAAGTCACATCTGGAAAACGTGGGCCTGTCCATCATCCCCGTTGTCTCTGGGACTTTCTCTGAGTGGGGTGATGTGGGCTGTTACAGGGCAAATACCAGGAGCACCTCCTCTTACTATGACTTATGGGTCTGTGTTTACCTGGGAGTTAAAAGCAGATTCCTGCTCTTCGAGGACCATATGAGATGTCTACAAACAGGAAGTAGTTTATCAAATTCGTATGAATCATGGCATACATAATGTTGGTTGAGGTCAAGTCATTACACTAAATATACCATAACCATTATTAATGCATGAGGCGCTCTGCTGTCTTTGTGATATAGGGCTGTGATTTCCTGATGAAGTGGTGTTTGGGGATAAGGGATCAGCAGCGACTCTGTCTCAGTGACTGACAGGCACACGGGGGCCCGTGTTCCTGACAGGCAGCATGTATGGAGAAGTAAGAAGGAGAACGAGGAACACAAAACACAGAAACTGAAGGGACCCAGCTTGGGCAACCCTGGCCCCATATCCGCGAGGGGGCCAAATTTATCACGGCATATTATGGAGTGCAGCAAATGTCACGAAAACCATTGTTTTTTAATTTTTTTTCTGGGAGAGTTTGAATGAGGTGATTTATGGTAGTTATTCATCTTAAGGGCCATCCATCAATTTTTTAGTTGCTAGGCAATCAAACCAGCAGCTGTTTGCTTTGAATCAAGCTGAAAAGTTGTCAGTCAACACACGCAGGTATGACCTTAGTGGCTGTGAACATCATGCACACAAAATTAAAGAGATGTCGTCTTTCCCCCCAGTTCCCTTGTCTTCCCCATGATTTGTTGGCGTGGTACTGGCCCTTCCTGGCTAGCACCAGAAAAAAAACAAGAACAAAGGAGTGTGTGGAAAATTCCTTGACTGGAAGCTCAAAAATGTTCCTCCTACAGTGTGTTTCACTGGCATTCTGCATCTGGGCCACCCTGGACAGATTGCTCAAGTAACTGCCTCCGGTGGACGGTAGGTGAATCACATGATTTATACATTTACATAGTGGTTTTAAAAAAAAAATAAATCCACTTTCTTGGTGGGGGAAAACCAGACCTCAATGGGTGGCACATGCTAGGAACCAGTCTAGCATCTCTGGGTTGATGGTGCATGGCAGGAGATGTGACGTATTTATACCTGGAGGTCCAGTAGGAGAGAGTACTCAGGCAGGGTAGGCTGATAGCCTGGCTTGCACTGGCCTGACTGTATATCCCAGAGCCAACTCCCTCTGCCTCTAGGCTCTGTCCTACTTTCTTGTCTCCCTGTGGTCATGTGCAGGGTCCCATGGGACCTGCTCTTCTGTCACTGTCCCCAGAAGACTTTGAGCCTTTTTAGCACTTAACTTCAAGAGTGCATTTCTAGACATCTGTGCTGGGTCTGTTGATGCTTGAGTGCTGCTTCCAACCTGCATTCAGTATGTTAGAGCCCAGGCCTGCACTCAGTATGTTAGATCCTGGGCCTGTACCCAGTATGTTAGGTCATAGGCCTGCACCCCATATGTTAGATCCTGGGCCTGCACCCATTATGTTAAGTCATAGGCCTGCACCTAGTATGTTAGATCCTGGGCCTGCACCCAGTATGTTAGATCCTGGGCCTGCACCCAGTATGTTAGATCCTGGGCCTGCACCCAGTATGTTAGGCCATAGGCCTACACCCAGTATGTTAGATCCTGGGCCTGCACTCAGTATGTTAGGTCATAGGCCTGCACCCAGTATGTTAGATCCTGGGCCTGCACTCAGTATGTTAGGTCATAGGCCTGCACCCAGTATGTTAGATCCTGGGCCTGCACCCAGTATGTTAGATCCTGGGCCTGCACCCAGTATGTTAGATCCTGGGCCTGCACCCAGTATGTTAGATCCTGGGCCTGCACCCCATATGTTAGATCCTGGACCTGCACTCAGTATGTTAGGCCATAGGCCTGCACCCAGTATGTTAGATCCTGGGCCTGCACCCAGTATGTTAGATCCTGGGCCTGCACCCCATATGCTAGATCCCAGGCCTTCAAAACTGATCCCTGATTGGGGGTAGGGGAGAATGCACACAACACCTACTTTTTAGTCATGCAGGCCAGGTTCTGATCCTTGGAGAGCCTCCACGCTCAGGCTCTGTGTAAGCGGACAGGAGATGTGAGCCAGGAGAGCTGCCCTGCCTACTCAGTCCACTCTTGTCTTCAGGAATCGTTCCTGCCTCTTGACTTTAGCAAGGGCCATTCACACCTCTTCACATGTGCTTCGGAAGGTCCAAGATCCATGTAAGGAAAATTGGTTTGCTCACTCAATTTATCATGGAGATGTTTCGCTTTTTGTGTATTCATCTGATAGGTATTTTCGAGTATCAGAAACATTTTCTCCCCTTACAGGAAAGAGAGTTTTCTTCCTGGTTTCTGGAAATCAGGCCTGTAAATCCAGGGACTCTCCGGAGACTTAGGAACCTGAGTGTCCTGCACTTTTAGGGAGGACTCACCATTCTTTACTTGGAATATTTGGTCCAGTGGAATTGTGTGTTTGTGTGTGTGTGTGTGTGTGTGTGTGTGTGTGTGTGTGTGTGTGTGTGTGTGTGCTGCATGCATGTGAGTGTGCAGGCCTGTGTGCTTATATGCATGCATTCATAGACCAGACAAACATATCATGTCTTTCTCTATCACTGTCTTATTGGTCCCTCACTGAACCAATGTTGCCTTTCTGGCTAGGCTGACTGCCCAGTGAGCTCTTGGGCTCTGACTCTGGTCTTCCATCCCCTCCTCCATTGTTGGAGCTATAGGCCACACATGCCTGTTATTTTATGTAGGCACGAGGGATTTAAGCCTCAGGTATTCATGCCTGCAGTACAAGTGTTCTTACCCACCAAAGCATCTCCATGGCCTTGTGCTTTTGAAAGCAAAGCCAGAGAAATGTGCTCTATTTTTGTAGCACTCTCAGCCTAAGAGAACCAGAGTTTCCCACAGCGAGCTGTAAATGTTTACTCTAGCAGGGTAAAAAAGGACTTGAAGTAATTTTGTGTCCGCTCTAGATTTTGCTACCAGCTGAGCTCTGGCCAGGTAGGTTGACAAAAGTGTAGGGAAACTCTGCAGTTCACCAAGCCTTTTGGATTGTGGGTTGACGTTAAAGGACTGGGCTTATGGTAACACACAAGCCTGTGTCCCAGGCCTGTCTTGCTGCTTGGGGTAGTTTCTCCCTGGGCCTCCCAAGGCCTCCCATTCTTGGCATTCTGGGTGAGTCTGATTTTTGCCCCAGTGGGAATTGTCCTTGGGGTTTCGTACCACATCCACATATAAAAGTGGTGTTAGTTGTGTGTGTAGCCCGGAAGCCTTCTTGGCTATCTCTTTAAAACATTAAGCATATCACCCCCAGCGTATCCTTGTGAGTCTTTTGGTGGACTGTCTTTTTTTTTTTTTAACTTTTACTTTTAGGGGGAGCGGGATTTGTAGGCTGCTTGTCTGTGGGCAAAGCCCTAACAGTGCTGCTGTATGCACATGGCTAGGTGGACATGTAAGTACAGCAGCAAAGCCTGAAGCATCATGCTGTGCAGCATGCGAGCGAGCGAGCTCTGCAAGGAATGTACTAGAACTTGGGCTGCTGTGGGGGGCCATGGTTCTGAGTCACAAGTGGTTCTTGTTGGAGGGCATAGATGTGTTGGGGTCCTTTGTAGTTTGGGGTGGAGGTGAACAGAGCAGGTGAGGGTGGTCACTAGGCTCTAGTGGGTTCGTTCACCCGAGATGGTTTCAGCAGCTCACAGAGATGCTGTGTGCAGTCCACTACCTTGCAGATCCGATAGCTTCGCGCCTCCTCACAGAGGGCTTGCGCTGTGCTGCCTCACATTTTCCACTCGACAAGTTCATTCCATACTTCATGTTGTTGAGTCACACTGGAGTAGATTCTGCTTGCTGGGTGAGGAAGATGTTCCTCATGGGAATTGGTAGGGTCGTGGATGAAATGATTTCTTTAAAGGCCCATTCTAGGGGTCGGGGAGATGGCTTTAGTGGTTAAGGTGTCTGATGCTAAAGCAGGAAGACCCGAGTTTGCTCCTCAGGACTCATGAAAAACCTAGGTGTAGCAGCAGACATTTGTAACCCCAACACCAGCCAGGCAGATCTCAGGGCAGCTACACTGTAGCAGTCCATGTAGCTGAAGTAGGAAGCTCCAGGGTCTGTTGGAGGCCCAGCCTCAAAGGATAAGGTGGAAAGCAATCAAAGAGGATATCTAATATCAATCTCTGGCTGCACATGTGCACACACCCAAAGGAACGCACACACACAGACATACACACTCACACACAGGCACACATGAACACAAACACACATGAGCACAGGCACACATGAACATACACCTATACACACACACATACACGAACACGCACACACATGAGCACAGGCACATATGAACACACACATACACACACATATGAACATGCACATACATACATGAGCACAGGCACATATGAACACACACACACATACATAGGCACCTCTTGACTTGTAGGTGGCATGTGAGCAGAGCTATTGTCCCTTCCTTTACTGGTGTTTATAAGATGTTTACATTGAATGGCCCCTCACTTGATCGACAGAGCAGAGCTGAGATGTGCTCTGCAAATCTGGGACAACATTTTTTTTTCCTGGCCACAGTCAATGAGTACCCATTGGCTAGCCACAGTTGTGGTTATAACTACCAGAGCCAGAGGTTGTAGGCCTGGTAGGAATGTGGCAGCTCCCAGAGCCTCCTGTTGGAATGACAGTGGTTCCCTGAACATCTTGTCTCCTCTTGGCCTTGCTGCCTCCCATCCTTGGCTCCTTTGCTCCCATCTTTCCTTCTGTCCATCTTCTCTCTCTACCACCTCCTCCAACAATTTTCAGTGATGGGCATGAAGTTTTCTCAGTTTTAAAAGTTATTTTGTAGCATTTTGTGCTCTTGGCTTGCCCAGACTTTACACAGCTATGTGGAAGGAGCCCCCACCCCCACCCCAGCCGGTTGTGAATGCCTGTACATGAGACGGTCTTTGTTACTGTGTTTTTATACCAGTCAGTTGGTTACCAAGTCGAATTAAGAAAGTGCCAGGCAGTTTTTCATATCGCCATTAGCTTCTCTGTTAAATACGGCCTAGTTACTCACATACATATTTCTATAAACTTAGTTCAAGGTATCTGTAAAAATATTTTCCTTCTTTGCGTTTGCAGCTCATAAAACACTCAAGGGAGAAATTGTTTCTGTGATATTTTAGATGGTTTTTACAATAAATTTTAGATATTGTGGTATGCTGCAGTGCCTTTTATTTCATTTTCTCCATAGACCCGGAGCGTCGGAAGATTTTTGTCTGTTGAGAAACTGCTTTAACTGAATAATAATTATTAGTTTTTTTAAACCTTCAATTTTTTTTTATAATGAAAACATAGGCCCCGGTGCCTAGGATTTCTGGGGCTCGTGAAGAGGGGGTGATTCTAGGAAGCTGGGAGGTGTTTTACACACATTATCTCGTGTACACAAAAATGAGGTTTTAATCAGAACAGCTTTCTTGAGCGTAAATCAAACTGCCTTAAATCCTCCTTGAACAAGCCAGGGATGTAAATAAGAAATAAATATTGACATTAAACATATAACCCCCTTGGCTTCTTGGCATACGGCCCTAAAAGGTCTCTGACTCTCAGTATTGCCTTTCTGGAACCATCTAAGGGGTGGGGGTGGCGATTTGTGTACTGGAACGAACACTGGAGCAGGGCCACGTGTGACTTAAATGTTAGATTTCTCAGCTGTAGATGGAGACGCTGTGCCTGGCAGAGATCCGACCCCACAGATAAGTTCATTTGCTCACTTCTTCCATCGCCGGCTCATTCTTTGCTTTATTTATTCAATAAATACTTATTTTGAGTACGTGCTTGTTTCCAGACCGTTCTGGGGAAGAGAAAAATGGTGAAGAGGGCCCTCAAGATAATGAGTCTCACAGGATGGCAAGAGCACGTCGAAGACTGAAGCGGTTATCAATATTAACTTTATATAAAATATTTTATTATGCATCCCTTGGATGTAAAAATCTCATTGAGTAATGAAATAAATGTTATCAGGATTGAATGTGGGAAACAAAAAAAAATCCATTTTCCAATTTATCTCACCTGCCTTCTTCTCTTTGCCTCCACATAACTCAGCGGCTCACCACCTTGCCTCTGCCTCTGCACTGGCACTGGGGAACTCCCGGCTTCTCCTCCCTCTGGCTGACTGCCGGCATCTCTTCTGCCAGCTCTTGCACCCTCAGTTGGGAAGCTATGATTTGGACAGTGAGGGCTCTCCTAAGCCCGTTTTTAGTCCTAGCACCCATATCTGTATCCAGTCAGGGCTGATATATCGCCATGCTACACTGCTGGTATCCAAGAATGCCAGCTCACCCAGTACTTGGCCCTTATCCGACCAGGGCTGTGGATCTCATCTGCTTGTGTTCTAATCTTCCAGGACTGAAAAAGGTCTGTGGGCAGGGTTCTTTGGGTAGACCCCTTCCAGCAGTTTCACATTTTCTTGAAAACCTGCTGCTGCTACTTCCTGGTGAGGGCTTCCTCAGCCTTCTCTTCTGGAAGCTGGACAGGGAGACAGAATGCCTGCTGTCAAGGCACAGCTGTTACATTTGCACTCTGGATTGTTAGATTGTTGCAAAGAAAACAGGAGGGTAGAGGAGAGGGCACATAGTAATGCTGCAATCTAAGTTCAGACGCCCCAGTACTCAGGCAAAGGCTAGGGGCAGCATTGTATCCTTACCTGTAATCCTGTGCTGGGGAAGTACAGATGGACAGGAGGATCCCTGGAGCTCACTGGGCAGCAAGTCTAATGTAATCAGCAAGCTCTAGGCCAGTGGTATAAACAGCGATAATAATCGGATCCATAGGAATTAAAAAAATAAGGTCAAGAATGATGAGAGACTGCTGGATTCCACGTGCACACACAGGAGCATGCACCAACACAAGCATGCACATACTGTACATACATAAACACCCATAAAAGAAAATAGCATTTAGCTATTTGGTTGTTGAATGTTGGATGTGATGCCCTTCTCTTATCCCCTCTGCCTTTGGGTACCTTTGCAAACCACCAGTGTCTAGCAGCATCAGCAGAAAACCCCATTCCAGACTGAAAGCCCTGTGGGAGATGGGGTTCATCTCCTGACTGCTGTTGTTCTTAAATCACTGCAGTGGCAGGGGGTAGTGGCTGGGAAGTTGTGGGTGCTCCCTGTGTAGTTGTGTTGTGGCTAAATAAACTAGATCCCTGGCGCCCTTCACTTGCATTATGTAATTTGGTTTCCCTATGGATCCTGTTATTAGCTCTGTTTAAATACCGAGGTTTATAGAATTTAAGGTTCCTTTAGAGTAGGGTTAATAATGGATCCAGAAGTTTCTGATTCCTCTGAAACGGTCTGCAGGTCTGAACATCTCCGTCTTGGACCTATGCCTGCCTTGGCACCGTTTTGGGTTGCTGGGGTGTAGGGGAATGGTGTTGGGGCAGAAGCTCAGGTTGTGGCTTGATGGGTCTATAAGATCTGCTCTAGATGGTTCTGTGTCACCCCAGTTCCCATACCTCCTCAGTGATCCCCTCTTTCACACTCATGTGTGAAACAGGAACAAAGCCGTACCCCTCATAGTCAGACTTGTAAGTGTGTCTGAGTGTGCACATAGATGCACACACACACACACTGTCTGTTGTTTTGCTTTTATTTGTGCAGCGATTCCAGTGTTACCTTGCAAAAGAAACTGGATATCCTCCATTACACTTTTCTTTACTCTCTTAACCTGCCGACGGCTAACATCAGCTTCTTCGATGTGGGAAGGCAAATGACATTCCACGTGGGTGGGCAGGATGCCACTGTTGTGAGGAGGCCAGGGCACCGTGGACGGAATGGCTCCGGACGGCACAGAACTGCTTGTGCACAGATGTTGGTAGAGTTGATGTGGGTTGTTTCTGGCTGCTGACAGGGATGTGCTGGGAGCTCTAGGGTTACTATAAAAATTGGCTAACTAGGACAGGAAATCATGGTGTCCTAAGAAGACAGTCTGCCTGGGTGATGTTTATTCTGTTCTCTGTGCATGGGTAGAGTGTGCTTAGGGTGGGATCAACTGTGCACCAAGGGCAGGAGCTCCCAGTAGATGCTGAGTAAATGACATCATAGGCTTACCTGTGTGAAATGAGGACCAGGTAGCCCGCATTTTTGTCATGGTTCGTGCTGGGCAAGAACCCTGGATTTTCTGAAGGGAGTCTTTTAGAAGGACGCAGGATTGTGTATGCTATATAAAGGGTGACTTGTGTGAGAAAGGAAATAACAACAAGCAACAACTCCTAAAAAGCCAAAACCACGGCAAGTCCAGCAAAATGATGGGTGTGTCATTATTAATTAGCTGCCTGACATATATTTTCCTATGCGTTTTGGCTACCTACAATGATCATCCAGTCTATTAGCAAAATTAAGGGGGATGGTCCAGGCTGTCTATTCATGTGTGGTGTCAGACCAGCTCAACTTCCTAGCTCTCTTCCTGCTCCTGACATGCCAGTGGGAAATGGAGGAAGGGAGGGAGGAGGAGCAAGTTAAGTTTCCTCAGCAATGGGCACCAGGTCTGGGGGTCTCCCACAAAGGGGCTCAGGGGCTTTCGTAGCATCGGATGCCCATCTTTGTTTAAATCCTGCTTGTTAGGATAGTTGTCTTAATTTTATGTGTAGTTGACAGTATTTCTGTCT
This sequence comes from Mus musculus, assembly GCF_000001635.26. Taxonomy (NCBI): domain Eukaryota; kingdom Metazoa; phylum Chordata; class Mammalia; order Rodentia; family Muridae; genus Mus; species Mus musculus. Next base: position 84,059,080 of record NC_000084.6, on the reverse strand, counting down.
TAAAAAATATTTTAGGCTGGCTGTTACCACTTAGCTAGACTGGACTGGAACTCACTAGATGGCCCAGGTTGCCTTCTAAATGAAAGGGATCCTTCGACCTTGGCCAAGTGCTATGATGACAGGTGTGAACCACCACGCCCAGCACAGTCGAGAGTTCTGTCTGAGTTATTTCTAGTTCAGATCTGAAGGGAGGCTCACAGCTAAGCTCCTGTGATAACACCTGCAAGGTGTGTTCATGTATGTGCATGCATGTGCACATGTATGTTTGTGTACGTGCACATGTGTGTTTGTGTGTGTGCACATGTGTGTTTGTGTGTGTCCATGTAGCTTTTCTTGATCCGTGTGATGACAGATTCATTCTCTTATGGGAAAATGTTGAGACTTCAATCATTCATTCGGTTTACATTCCAAAATTAAAATTCGTTTTTAGGCTATTAGTTGTGAAACAAATTCTCATTCGATTGGATATATGTCTGAGTGAGATTAAGGCTCCAGTCCTTTAAAAACACACACACACACACACACATGCACACACACACACACATATTATATTATATTTTAGGTTTCTGTTTTCCTCCACAGGACATACATATGTCTGCTAGAAAGAATAGACTCAGATCACGCACCCAGCATGCTTCCTGCCGTGAGAAAACCCTGTATTTCTTGACAGTTCTCCATCTGTGGCAGGGCAATTCATTTCCCTGGCTTTCTTTGTCATCTGTTATGAATATGGGAAAAATAGGATTAAAGTGTTTAACGCCCCTTTCCTTGGGCCCAGTGGTAGAATTTATCCTTCAAAGATAAATTGTGAACTTTTGACCTTAGGAAATATAAATATCCTTGGAGAGTCTAACATTAAAAAAAAGTAAATTGTGGTTTTACCAAGCAAATCTAAACCCGTTCTACTGCTGTCTGTAGTATGGAATTTCATGTTCAAAGACTTCCCCCGCTGCATTTCTCTCTTATGTGTGGTTTTAGGCTTGTCAGTCTCTCCTTGAAAATAATGTTTATAAAAATTTCAAGGACAGTGAGTTAGTATTTGAGAAGAAATTGCTACATGCACATTCACACTAGATACATGCACACATTCACACACACACATGCAATTCACACCACACAAATGCACACAATCACATATACACACATATATACTCATATACAAATGCAAATTTATATTATACATATATACATGTGTTTATACACATACACACAATCATATATACACACATATATACACATATACATGCACATTCACACTACGCATACACAATTCATATATACACATGCACACAATTACATATACACACATACACACAATCATATATACACAATTCACATTCACACTACATACACATATACACATACACACATGCACACAATTACATATATACATATGTAAAAATACATACATGCACATATACACACATACACATAAACACATGTACACAATCATTTAAAATACACACACATATACACATACACATATATATGTATACAAACATATGTACACATACACATATGCACACAGTCACACACATATACACACATATACATAATTACATATACACAGATATATATACATACACATATGCACACATACACACAATCATATAAACACACATACACACACACAAAGTCACACTACACACACATATATACACATACACACATACGTACAGTCACATATACATACACACACACACACACACACACACACACACACACATACACATCTCTTTCCCTTCCTCCTTCCTGCCAAAACCTGGAGTTTCTGGAAGATACTTTGAAAAGTGATATATAAAAGTCCACTGTCAGAACTCCCAGGAAACATTATGGTTTGCAAAGTGATTAAGGTCCCACCCATGCATATTTAAAGGTCCTACTCACTTCTGTGCTGTGTCTCTCAGTACGCCACTCCTTGAGGATATGATCTGGTTGTGACCGTATTCCACATGCAGTGAGAGATACTGTCCAGTATGGAGCCCCACAGATGTGTCCCAAAGCCAGAGCAGACGGTGGTAGTTCTACCAATATGCCATACAGAGACGTCTATCTCACTATAGCAGAACACTCACTTCATACAGAAAACACTCCACAGACCACTGTCCAAACCACTCAAATAGACAGCAGATTGAATGGTTTATTAAGTCACTGAGACTCTAACCGTGAACACTGAGAAGGCCTATGTTGGGTGACCTGTGCTCATTCCGTTGAGAATCTCACAGTAGAGGGGAGGCTGATGCTAAAAGGCTTCCAGACGCAATGAGACCGCAGCACTCACCGTTCGTTCTCTCCTGAGTCTGAATGTTTCTGGAGTTTGAGGGGTCCTCACTTCTGCCCCATTTCCAGCAGTGCCCTCTAGAAGGCATGTGCATGTGAACACGTATAGTTAATACATCATAGGATTTTTCAGGCTCAGGCTGGCTTCCTTGCCTGTCCTGGGAACCACTCACTGCATTGCTGAGCAAGCTAGGGCAGATTCTCCCCCTGAACCAGGAACTGCAGGACAAGAGGGTGACCTGGAAGAGACAGTGCCCATGGGAAGCGACCCCACTCCCGACCTCGGCCATTCCTTCTACCAGCGTAACTTCATGATGTTCACAGCTCTCTTAGCTAACGTCTTTGATGTCTTCTCTGAGTCACAGTAATGCAGAGATAAGCATTTACAATTGGAAGAGCAGTAGTTCTACTAGGAATGGAAACAGCAGTTTATTCTCTCCTGGCCCCGGAGGCCATAAGTCAACGATCAAGACATGATTGCCATACTTCCTGTGCAGACTCCCGGGGAAGAGAGCCTCCTGCTTCTCTCTGCATCCTGTGGCCTCTGGTAGGCTTTAGTCTTCCCCTTGACTTCTGGCGCACCACTCCCATCTCTGTTACTGCCTTCATGTGACCACTGTGTTCCCTGACCTCTTGTTCTAAGGCCACAGATTATTGTATTTAGGACCAATGACATTCAATGTGATGTCATCAAAACTTGGCTAATGGCATTGGCAGAGACTCTGCCTCTAAAGGAAGTAATATTATGAGGTTCTGGGTGGGCCTGTACTCTGGAGGAAGCTTCGAGCCATTAGATATCTCATAGAAATGTTCACAAATGATTCTCATTGATAGCAATTTCTAGTGAAGACTATAGTGGTTTAAGTGATTTTTAATTATAAGTCTACTCAATGTGTATTATTAATTAGGCTTGATGCCCCAATAGCTATTGGTCGACTTGTTGGCAATAAGCAACTGACTAGGTATTTTTCTTGACTCCTCGGCCCACACTGACATGGGAATGAATCAACTGATCTTGGAGGACACATTGTATCTGTAGAGCTGACTGACAGCTGTGGTGAGCCTTGCAACTGTGGGAGAATGAGACAAAAGAAGGGTCCCCCAATTGTCATCAGGAAACTTGTAACATGACTCAGTGAAACATCTCCAAGGAAAACTGGGGTTGGTAAAGTGGGTGTCATCATTTGCCATTTTGAATACATCTCCATAAAGCTTGACAACTGAATAGCAAAGTGTTCCTGCTGATATCATCCCCAGACAAAATGGTCCTATGCCTGACACATCAGCTACAGACATTAAATAAATGAGAAAAACCTTGTCCAAGCTCTTCCAACAGCAGCAGCAGCTGTTGCAACACTGAATCAAGAATGCTTCTTGTTCCATCTGTTGACAGGGCAGGTGGGAACAGCTCAGTGGCAAGCAGGGGTAGTTGGTAATGAAATAGATGGTTCGCTTGGCTTTTGTGGCCTTGTGTTGGATTTTTGGTAGTTTATAAGTTATCAGTTTGAAACATTGTGGCCTAGACTCTGGGATGTATTCTTTCCCCTTTTATGGTTGTATTTCCTTCCCACACTGAGGGACCTTACCAGGAAACAAGTGTAACTCTAACCTGTACACTGGCTCTGACCTTCCCCCGGGGTGCACATGCCAGGGATTTTGCAAACCTGGGGGACAACTAACCCTGAAGATAGCCTGAGAGATTTAGGTGTAGGGCACCTGGGCTGGGTGAGCATCTTTGCATGGGGTTCTGAGGCAAGCCAGGGTGGGCAGAGTTTGTAGGTATATGGACAGGTCCATTCATTCATTTCAGTTTCCATGTCCTTTGGAGGTCAGAGGGTCAGCCACACAGTCAGGTGCATCTGTGGGCTTCCAGTCCATTCTTCAACCATATCTGAGCATCTCCACACCCAAGGTTTTCTTCTGGATATTTGGAGGAATAGATCAGTTATAGGTCTATTAACATTCAAATCTCAAGTGGGAAAAGGCAATTGTACAAACATGTCTCTGTAGATAAAAAGAAAAAAATGTGTGTGCATGTGTGTTACAGATGCACACACACACACACACAAACTCCCTATGACAAGTCATCTGAGATCACCTACATTGCCTGACTCTGTTGAGCAATGTTTGAGGGCTGGAGACGTATCTCAATCATGAAGAACACTATGTTCTCAATCACAAGGGCCAGAGTCTGGATTCTACCTCCCATGTTGGATGCCTCACAACTGCCTGTAAATTCAGTTTCAAGGCATCTGACACCCTCTTCTGGTCTCCGTGGGTACCCCTCTTCATGGAGTTAGCCCAGAAAGTTGCCTCTTGGCTGGGTGGGTTAAGGTATGAGGGAAGGTGAGTGGACAAAGGGTCTTTGAAAACTGGTTGCTTTTATGCAGCAGGATCAATAAGGTGGGTTTGTGGGTTTGCACAGCAGCCCAGAAAGACCCTTGCCTGCCATGTTTGTACCAGATTTTTTTTTTTTTTGGCAGATTCTGTAGGAAGAGTAGAGGAATGGTGAGACTTAGAGAACGACACATACTATACAGTTTCACCGGGGGCATAAATCCTTTGATTTAGCAACTTTAAGTTAGTCCAGGAGCCCAAAGATATGTACACAGCCATCCTTTGAATTTAACTTGGATACATGTTGCCTTTGCTCAAAGCTAGTGATAGTGTCTCCATGCGGACTTTTAGCTCTAACAGAACATGTGTTCCTGACAGGGCAAGGCTCATGGAAAAATAGGGCCGCACCATTCAAAACCCATGTAGCTTGGTAACAGAGTGGAAAACTTATCAAAAAGAGAGACAACGGTGAATCTCTAGTAAATACAGAGATGCTGTGTTGAGTGTTGAGCAGAAAGCAGGTTGAAGGCCGTGTAGAGCCAAGCTGTGCTGAGGCTCCTGTGTAGGAACCCTGGGTTTCCCCAAGTACTAGTAAGTTCTGAGGGAGGTGAGATTTCCCATTGCTGTTGGCTCTCTTAGGCTCGTGTAAGATGCTTCTGTGCTGGGAAGACCATGTGTTAACCAATATGATGCCACACTGGCTGAACCACATGCTTCATTTATCCAGACGAGGATGAGCTGGCCCAAGTTCCCATCCAGGCACTGGAGCAGGAGCTCAGGTCTGCTTTTCTGTCGCATGCATGTGTTACCAGGTCAGACCATGAGGTGGGAGCCTCTCTTCCTGGGGTCTTTCTGATAGCCTGGCTCAGTGCTTGCCTTTTCTTGGGAGGAAAGTTCTGGAGTTTTATAAGGCCTCTGATGTTTTGCTTAAGTTATGATATTCTGGGAAGGCTCTAAGGTTCCAAGATGCTTAGTGTCTTGTTGACCTGCAGCAATGTCTTGTTGACCTGCAGCGGCCCTTGTTGCTCCCTAGACGATGCGTCTCACAGTTGTGACTTGCAGACAGTGGCTACGGTCTTATTCTAGTAAGATTTGAAAAAGGAGAGTGTTTAGCTCAATTCTTTAAAAAACAAACAACAAAACCCCCAGGCTCAAGAGTATGTAGAGTATGCAACTGCTCCCCTCTCCTCTGTGACTGTCTGTCTGTCTCTGACTCTCTCCACACCTCCGCCCAGCGCTCTAGGAGAGAACTCTTTTAAAAGTTAATGAAGGAGTTCCAGTAGAGCCCTATTAGATTTTCCTCCCATTAAATGCCTGCTGCAGACTTTTAATGGATGTTTTAACTAGGCATTGTTATCAAAAGGACTATTGCACAAATTAAAACCAGGCCTACAGATCTGTGAAGAGAAACTGGATCTACTTTTTGCCTTTAGGTAAAAGAAGAGAAAAGCAGAGGGGGTGAACTCCTCTCCATATTTTTAGAAGCTGGCTTCAGGAAAAAAACAAAAAAAAAAACGGTCCATGCTACCGCAGCCTATGGGAACAAACGGCGCGTGGTGCTTTGGCGTACTCCATTGAAAAGGGAGGACTTTTCCGAGGACCCCTGACTTTGGAAAGACGTGTCACAGCGAAGCTTCGCTTGTCTCCTTAGTTCTCTAGCCTCTGCTCCGTGCTCCCTGTTTTCAAAGCTTCTGGAATCTCTCACTTTACCCTGGTTTATTTTATTTTCCTGAAACCCTTTTCCTTTGTCCCTTTAAACTTGGCCCATTCAAGCCTCAGATTGCATTTTAAGTGTAGGATTCTCGTCTCATCCAGGCAAGTACCAGAGGCACAAGTGAGTGATCTTATTTCCCTATCCACAGCTTCATTATAGAATAACCGTCATTTAATTTCTGTCACCAGTTATTCATAATCACACCAGAAGATACCGAGTTCTTTAATGGCTGCTCCTTCTACGGAGAACAGGGGGGAGGTTGTGTGTGTCATTGAGTGTGGTTATCGTGACGCCTGGGGATGAGTCTTGGTCCTTCTGCCAACAGGACCCCGGGAGCAAACAGAGCAGTGGAAAGTGTAGATTTCTATCTTCCCAGGGGCATGTGCTCACATCCTTTGCAGCCCTTCCTGGCTATCTGAGCATCCTCACTGGAGAGGGGGCTGTTCGTGTTTTTCTTCTCTGAGCTGGATGCTTTGCAAGTGGAGTTGAATACAGTTGGACATTTGTGAGCTAGCTAGCTCTCTGGAAGCAAGTTGGCTCATAGGCATGGGCTGCCCTGGACTGTCTTGCCACAGTGCTTTCATGTAGCCTCTGTGCGTGGATTCACAGCAGAAGCCTAACGTCCTGTAACCTACTGCAGGCATGGAGGCTGGTCCCTCCTTCCCTCTGAAGGTGGGAATGACAGTGGGCTCAGTGTTCAACAGGAATGAATGTAGTGTCATTGACCGCCGTGCTGTCGGTGCACAGACATGGATGGGTAATGAGAGGGGGAGGGGAGTAGGAGGTGGGGAAGGGATGGAGGAGGGACAGAGAGATACACACACGCACAGAGACAGAGAGACCTACATCAGGCTGATCAAAGTGCACCCCAGTGCACAGCTCCATCCAGGATTGCCTGCCAGCTCCGAGCGTGCCGTACAACTGAAATCTCTATAGTAGATCTAACTTTATGAGCTACAGCACCCAAGAATTCTAAGCCATTTAGATCATTCTGGAGTCATGGGGTTTAGAAAGGATGATGGTTTGGGTTGTACACAAGGGGGAGAAGCCTGTGGCCTCTCCTCGCTCTTCCTTTTAGGCACAAAGCTAGTTTAATTGAAGGAATAATTTGATTTGCTGCTGCTACTGACGAAGGGCTTGAGATGTGGCGAATGTTCTCTTTGCTCACCCAAACTCAAGGATTTAATGCCAGCAGGTGAACTTCTGAAGGCTGCTATCAAGTACACAGAGACAATAACTGTCTTCAAAGCGGAATTTTGTCAATATTTTTTGCTGTGGGCCAAAAAACATTCACAATAATGGAGGGCTAAAGCCCTGCTTGGAAATGCAGGGGAGTGAAAGGCATGGAGGATTTATTCCATGGGGGCCTGCAGTGTCTGTCAGGGAGTAGCTAATGCTTTTTGCTCCAGCGGGTGGGGGCTCTACCTACCTTCCTTGTTCAGGGAGAGCACACATTTCTACCCAGGCACATCGAGCTAGCCAAAAGCTCTTTCACTAGGCACCTCAGTGTACCGCCTCCTTTCCACCTTCGTCAGATGCCAGTGTTGCATGGCGGGTGATGCGTGTTGGCATGATGGCCAGAACCATGTGGCCAGGCCTGGCTGGGCTGTTGTCCTCCCTTTGAAAAGGCCACATGGCTGGTTCAGGGAGTTGTGGTGCGGGTGTAGGGATGGAGGCCCTGCTTTCCCCTCACAGTTAGTGGATTCCCTTTGCCCTTGGGTTTAAATGTGCTATCTCACCACGCTTTTGCACAAAGTTGGTTAAACAGCAGATTGTATAACCAGCAGAACGTAATGGCCTTGATGACTTAAAGCAGATGTTAGAGGCAGTTGCCTCTCCCTGAACTTATCTCACTTTGGAAAAGATCACTCCTTGAAATTTCAGTTTGGAGAGCATCCTGTCCCCAGCTCTGTTTGTGAAAACTCTTGGGGCTTGCTTCATTAAGCCTTTTTCCAGGAAAGTGGCTTTCTGATCATGAGGTGAAACCACTTTTTAAATTCTGCTAATACTCTCTGTATTTCGAATGATTAGAAGAAAGACCCAAGAAAGTAACCACACAGGAGTGCGAGCTCCCACACATGCTACCACACAGTGGTGGCATCCAACTCTGTCCTGCCCGTGAAGTATGAAAATATCCGTGACTTTGTCATTAAATGTACTTGGTGTGTGTGTGTGTGTGTGTGTGTGTGTGTGTGTGTGTAATGCCTAGATTTTAGTTCTTTTAAAAAACAAAACACAAAACAAAACAACAACAACAAAAAAAAACCCCACAAAAAACCCTTTCCATTCAATGAGAATGGCAAAGGTTTTATTTATTCTGGGCCACAATGCAGACAAAGTGAAAGTAAATCCCAGGCTTCCGTGGCCTTTGAAAAACCAGAGAAACAAGACATTGTTTTCCAAAATGAAAGGATAGAGAATGGAGGCAACTGTGTCCTCAGAGGAAGTCCCCGAGGGGAGAAAGTTCTAGAGCTAGTTTAATTTGAGGAGAGCTTACAGGAACCCCATAAATACTGCAGCTAGCATTTACTAGGTAAACAGGCGGCAAGATCATCAGCTCCCAGCAAGCAGCAGCAGGGCAAGTGGTCACAGTATCAGTGGCTCCAACAAGGGCCTCTCCCTCAAGTGTAAAATTCCTACCTGGGCCAGACTTAGTAATTATGCTGGCTTTTAATGAGGGCTTTTCCTTCAGAAATATGTGACAGGGTGGGAAGGGGCTGTGGACCGGGATAGAATTGCATTCTCCTAAGGCGTGTCTGGGAAGGAGCAGACCCTGGCCTGTTGGTTTCTTCCCCGATTCTCCTGTGTGTGTGTGTGTGTGTGTGTGTGTGTGTGTGTATGTATTTCAAGCATTAATTTGGGACTGCTTAGGTTCTCATTCATTATTTTATATAATCCAAAGGTTGTTTTATTATTAGATGGATTGAGTAATGATGAACTTAGAAATACAGAGCAGCAAATGAAAAAAAAAAGATATCTTTGTAAATACACTTGACAGTTAATTGGCCTGTATTAATGGAAGGTTGAACTGAAAGAAAATAGAGCAGCCACTAATTAAAAATTTTTTTTCTCATTTAGAATTCATTTTATACACATTTTAGGAAGCAAACGCTCTGGTTCGGCGTGACATGTGTGTTTCCGTGCTCGTTTATGCTTCTCTATCTTCATTCTGCGTCATGTATTTGCATAGCAGGGACATCTAATTGTGCCATCTTGGTCTGTATTCTTTCCTGTGTCTTGGGAGACCCAGCCTGGGCTTCTTTATAACAGCGTCTAGAATTGTCAGCAGAAGCCAGGGTGTCCTGTGTAAGTAAGCAACACACGGACCAGCAACCCACGGGCCATTCCCAAACCCCTTCCAGCAGGCTGGAAACCTCAGCTGTCTACTGTAGAATGGGACAGGAACTTTTATAGGTGGTCCAGCGGCTGTAGGTCTACCCTGCTGTCACAGTCTTTTTGGTGTCCTTCTTGCCTCGCCCAGGATATTCTCCGGAACCAGGCCCAGGCAGTTTGTGTACATGGTCCCTTCTGTGAAGTCCTGGCGATCAGCACCACCTGGGCCTGAGTCAAACCATCCAAATGTCCGTCTTCACTTGTGCATCACTACAGCACTTGCTGTGCTGACCCACGGTGTGCATTTACAGTGCAAGAAAGGCCAAGGGTGCGGGCTCTGCACAGCCCCAGGCACCACTGGGGGAGGTAAGGAGCCCTGTCGGGTCCTCAGGCTCTTCGGTTCGTGGCACTGGGTGAGACGCAGGTTGTAGTCTGCTGTGCTCCACCTACCAGTGAGGAATCTCATATTCTGCTTTTGCATACTCCAGCCCTCAAATTCCCCCAGCCCCAAACCAGGGCTGGAAGGGCTGCGGATGGAGCGGAGTTCCCAGTCTCTGCTATGCCTGTATTTACCCTTCCATGGCTGTGGCTGTCTGTCTGTCATCCTTGCCAGTTCTACACTTGGTACCACTAGATCAGCCCTCTAGCTGGAGCCAGGGCAGCTGGAACGTGGAGCCCACTTCCCTTTCCACTGCCCTGTACAGTGCCTGGCCAACTGGACAGTAAGTGTTTGCTGAGTGAATGGGTGACTGACAAGCCAGCCATCTAGTGGCTGATTGGTTCTGTCCCCTTTGCTTGCTGGTCCGTCTTCACTGAGGTAGGGTTGACCCTTCATGGAAAGGGAAAGAACTGTTCCTTATGCTTGGTCTCCACAGAAGACGGTTTATAAATACTACAAAGGCTCATGAGTCCTTCTGCTAAAAAACAAACAAACAAATAAACAAAAAACAACAAAAGCCATAGAGCCCCAAACATTGGAAGTCATAGTTTATAGCAATGCTACAGTCAGGCTTGCAGGGACCAGAGAGTGTGAGGCCATCTTGGATGAGATTCCTCTTGAGGGTCATGGGAGGGCTCCAACTCAGAGAGGCCAAGTTCCTCTCCCAGCTTGTGTGGTTGAGTGTGGCTGAGGCTCAGGCCCTGACTCCAGCTGCTGTGCACCAGTTCCTGCAGGATTGCAGGGAAGCGCTTCCCAGACAGCACAGCTGCTACCCTGGGCTCTGCGCATCCAGAGTGCACTCTGCCTGCTGCAGGGTTTTTAGTCTTTCCTGTATCAGCGGTTCTGCCTTTCTTGGTAAAATCCATCTTGGAAGAAAACATTGTCTTGTATTTCTAGTTTTATAAAATAATTATGAACGACTAACACCTCAATTATGTAACATTTTCTTCTCTTTGCAAAACTATTCATGGTACATGGGAGATTTGGAAAATAGCCTTTTACGTGATATTACTACTGTGGAAATTTTTATCTGAAGAATCTTTCTCTTCTTTTCTTCTATTTCTTGCTCCCCTTATATTCTTAAAACAAACATGACCATAGTATTTGACAGTTTTTTTTTTTCACTTATTGCATTGTGAAAACGCACATCTCTTTGTTCATTTCCACAGTTTATCTCTTTTGGCACCCCCTTTTTTTGATTCCCCCCCTTTTTTGATTGAGCATTGGCATCTCTTAAAAATCAGACTTCAAAATATTTCCAGGTACCTCTCTAGTTGCAGCCTGTGAAAACACACACGTCTAACTTCTGCGACTGCTAGCGTAACTGTGCTGTGTCAGCATTGACTTCTTGGATTGCAGGGGAGGGTGGAATGCCCCCACCCCCTGCCACCCCCCTGCATAGTTTATTAAACGAGTGTGTTTCGTCCCTTTTGAATTGGTTTTGCTTGTGGTATTTGCTCATTTTTTCTGTTGCTCTGTTCATTTGTCTTGTTGATTTCGAGAAGTTATAATAGCGACATTACCTCATCTTTCTAGAAGATCGCTGTAGATGATCCCCTGGAAGGTTTGACATTGAAAAATAGTTCCTGCTGCCTTTGCCACCTCCAGTTACTTCTGAGATGATATGGACGATACATGTTTATTTTGGAAAAGTTTGAACACGTTTAAACTGAATGAAACTTAAGTGAAAGTCTACCATCTAGAAATGATCAAATGTGTCTTTCTATGTACCTGAATTATGTCTTACATGTGCGCTGTATGCGGGATCATGTCTTACATGTGTACTGCATGCCGGATCATGTCTTATATGTGCACTGCATGCCGGATCATGTCTTACATGTGCACTGCATGCTGGATCATGTCTTATATGTGCATTTCATGCTGGATCATGTCTTATATTTGCACTGCATGCTGGCTCATGTCTTATATGTGCGCTGCATGCTGGATCATGTCTTATATGTGCATTTCATGCCAGATCATGTCTTATATTTTCACTGCATGCTGGCTCATGTCTTATATGTGCACTGCATGCTGGCTCATGTCTTATATGTGCGCTGCATGCTGTTTTCATTGTGTGTTTTTACACCACACTTTACTGCTATGCATAATGCTGTGGAGTGTAGGAGTGTTGGAAGGTTGGATCTCTCCCAGATCCACACTTGTAAACAACTGTGTGTAATTAATAACTTGGCCATCATCTCGTCATTTTCTTGATAAATTTCTACAATTAAAACTTGTCAGGTCAAAGGTTTTAGATGCTTTAAATTATTTTAGTGCCTTTATTGCCAACCGGCCTTCCCTACTTAACACAGGTTTTTGTGGGTTGTGGAATTTTATTTTTCAATGTACTAAATTGTTTTTATGTGGCTTGAACAGCCCTTGTCTGTGTAGTTTCTACCTTTGAAGGGACACCTAAAACCTCCTTTCAATTCTCAAGATTATTTCAATATTCAGATTTATTTTCTTGGATTTATTTATTTATTTATTTTTGTATTTAAGTATTCGATAACCGTGAATTCAATGCTAGTACATGGTGTGAGGTTGGCATGTGACAATTATTTTTCAGAAGCAGTTTTTCTAATGCCATTTTAAAAAATTCTATCTTTTCTATGTTGACTTTTAAATGCTATTCTCCATATAAAATAAATTCCTACTGGGGGCTGTTCTCTGTTTCCAACCTGTATTCCCATGATGGAATTATCATAGCCTTATGATGTATCTTAGATGGCCCGTGGTTTCCTATCCCCATGGCCATTGGTCTTTTGTTTATCTGTATTAGGTAAACCAGAGAATTATTTGTCAGTTTAAAATAGTACTTTAGGTGGTTTTATTGGAATGGTATTACATTAACAAATGAATTCAAAATTACTTGGCATACCTATAATAAACTTTCTAGTCCTAAAAGTAAAATAGATATATTTTCAAATTTATTCAAGGGTTATTTTATTTGCTGTTGTCTGGCCCTCAGTTATTTATTGTGATATTTCTCTTTATGAATGGAGTTGCTTTTCTGTTGTATTTTTAGCTGGTTATTATTGCTGTGTTACTGCGCTGTTGAATTTTGTTTTCTTCCTAATTAGCTTTCTATATTAACAGAGGCTCCTGTTTGTCTTTGTGTGTGATAGTACAATCTAGGTTTTCTTCCCTTTTTTTTTTTTTTTTTTTTTTGCCTAATGTAGCAGCTATTCTGTTTTAAGAAAACATGGTAGCTTTTCAACATCTGTGAGAATCAATGACAAATAGATTTTTAGAAAAAGAAAAAAGAGAGAATTAGTTAGTATCTTTTTGTTGATGATGGTGTCATGAAATGTCTCCTGCCATGCAAATGTCCACCTAGGAGCCATGACTAAGATGTAGATGTTTGTGAGGGATTGGGGCAGGGTTTCTCCTGCCTGGTCTGGGAACAGTGGGACACAGGTGATGAGGACCCAAACTGGAGACCCTCGCCTGGTCTGTAAACCCTGAGTGTCTAGAGAGTGAAAGTTTCCAGAGTGTGCTGGCAGGAAGAAGGGTTCAGACACCACAAATTAGGGAGCAGAACTGCATTTGAATATAAAAGGTGCCCACCTGATAGGGGTTTGAGTCTGAGTGTCACAAGGAGCATTAATAATGAAAGCCTCCGGTTCCCTCAGCCTTCAGGGTTAGGGATGCCTCTGCTGTTGCCTCCTCTGAGCGTCACTTTATAAATACTTACAGTTTTTCAGGAAGTCAGCATTATCTGGTGGCAGTGAATAAATCTTTAAAAACTTAGGGAATCATAGCCGTTTGTATTCTGAGCCTTTATTTTCCTGGCGTGCGTGTAGTTCCTGGTGTGGGCTCAGGGCCTTCTTTTGTCCCAGGGCCTTGGAGGCTTGTATTCATGTCTGCTGCAATATCGATATGCTTGGGAGTGATTTCTTTTGGTCATCTTTCACTGACAATAAAATAATTTCCCTCATTTTATTTGGTTCAGCACCCCCACCCCGTGTGTGTGTGTGTGTGTGTGTGTATGTCTGTGTGTGTGTTGTACCTGTTCATGTTTGTGTTTATACATGTGTGGGTATAGGTGCATGTGACCATGTGTGTCTTTGCATATAGAGGCTAGACGTTGATAACTACTGTTCACCACCTTCCTTTTGAGACACGGTCCCTCAATGGATCCGGAGCCCAGCTTTAGCCAGACTGCTGGCCAGCACGCTCTGTTCCAGAGGTCCTCCTGTCTTCCCCCTTCCCAGAGCTAGGATTATAGTACATTCCACCAGGCCTGGCTTTTTATATGAACCCATATGCCCGTGCAGCAGATACTTAGCCAACGGAGCCATCTCTCCAGCCACTGTTTATTTCTTTTTGTTTTTAAAGTGAGAATTGCACCTTGGTATCTTTCAAAATGTGCCTCGGTCCAGGAGGGAAAGCAGATGAGTTGACAGAGACATTTCTGTTCTGCTGTTAGCAGTGCAGTCTGTGACTCTGACCTTGTTTGTTCCCTGTCTGTGCACAGGGACCCGGGGATAATAGAGTGCTGTAATACATTAATAAGGCTTTGGGGCACTAATAAGGAGATACATTTTTGAAACATAGTAAGACATCAGCAATGTATAAAGGCAGTAATTGCCATCTGTGGCTCCCAAAACAGAGCTCAGAACCAGAGGTGAGGTGTCGGGAAGGGATGTATTGAGTGGTCGGGTTCACCACGGTTTTCGCCCACCATTTGAATTTGGTTTTCTGTCGTCGTCGTCGTCGCACTTAACTGTAATATTCGCGGATATCTGCTCCAAGCTGCAGCAGACTGAAAGTTGTACGACAGAGGTTGTCAGGAATGGTGCCCCATAACTGAGACACGAGGAGATGTTGTAACAGACACCGAGAAGGAGACAAAAGGAGGGAAGACAAGCAAGCAGCATGAAAGTGTTGGGCGAGCCTGTATCAGACTTGGTGTAGATCTCTGCCTTAGGTGTCAACCACAATTGCTTGCTCATAAGTTTTATTTCTAGTTTCTGGAGGACTTAATTTGTACTCAGCGTGATTTTAAAAAAGAAAAAAAAATCCCACAACAACTCCAGATATATCCCGTGTAGATTTTCTTGTAGCTACATTCTTACTATGTACATGAGGTTTTGGTTTAAAAGGGAAACCTCCATTATCCAAAAACATGCAGCCTCCCACGCTGATCTCCACTTGGACTCTGTTAGTTGTAGTCGTACTTGGAGATGCACCTTCAAGAAGTGACCGCATAACTCCCTCCTCTGTTTTATAGGGATGTTTCCTGTGTGACTTCTCATGGCCAAGCACACTTTATGTTTCCGTTTTAGGGTGTGTATGTTTTGAGTGGCGTTGGTTAGAAGTGCTTGGTTTTGTTCTCCTGGTCTGCATCTCCTCTCCTTCTCTCTACTGTCTGGGATGATTTTCCCCACACAGCATTTAGAAGTGGCTAGTGCCCAGTGGGCTGTTTCCACACACACGGCCTGGTTGAGTCCACATCTACCCATTTACTGTTAGCTGTCATTCTTATTGGTCCATGGAGGCAATGAGCTCTGCCATGCCCGAGCTGGGACAGTTTCATAACCCGTGTGAATTTGGTTCACACAGAATTTAATTTGGGCGCTATTTTCCTAGGAATGCCGGCCAAGGTAAGAGTGCAAGGCACTCATAGGACTTTAGATACACACACAAGCATATATCCATAGATGCAGGTATACTAGAGTATACATAGCTCAGCATGAAGCAAATTTGCTATAAACAGGTAACATGCTACTTGCGTACATACAATAACGTGTGTATCCTAAACAGTCTATGACCCAACATAGCTGGAGATGCAATATAAGCCAACTGTCACATCTTAATATGTACTTATTTTATATTTAATGCATGCCATTATATCTAATAATAGTGTAGGTATTATGGGGAAAATGTCACTGGTATGTTTTAATAGTATGTGCTTTTCTTAATTGTTAAAATGTATATTTAAAATACACATTATACACAGGGCTCCGTCTCTGGCTGCGGAGTGATTGGCAGTTGATGGAAGCTGGTGAAAATAGACATTTTTATTTTAGGGGTAAGGATACTCGTATGTTGCCACGTTCCATTGGGTGACTCCACACGCATATACACAGAGGCAGAACTAATTGGACACAACGGAATACTTAAAAGGAGGTAAAAAGAGGACATGGAATTGGGAGGGGTGTGGTGAGAGGTGCGGTCTAGGGGAGTTGATCAGGGAACTAAGGGATGGATGAGAGCATAATACATCATGTACATGTATGACATTTACATACAGTCACAGATAGTCGCATATAAATATAAAATTTAATCCGTTTAGATTTAGCATACATGACAGAGATGAGGCCCAGTTTTTTAAAACTTATCCAGCAATTTATTTCATACTTAGATACCCCTACCCCCAAATATGATCTCGTTAAGCACTGTGGAGTTGTCACACTAATGTTCTAATTTCAAAACCAAGAGAACAAACAGACCACTCCTCTGCCTGGCCATTTTGCTTCTAGTTCTCGGGAGGAGACTGAAGTAATGAAGAAAAATAACGTTTGTACTTACATCCTAGAAGAATGTCATAAGAACTATTTATTGCTCAAGAAAGAAATTAAATTACTTAACGAAGGTGAATTATTAACTTAATTTATTAGGAATTTAATTTGGGAGCTATTTTCCTAGGGATACCGGCCAAGGTAAGAATGCAGGCACTTTAGTGCAGAAAGGCACTCAGAGGACTTTAAGCACACAAGTGTATTTCCACAGGTGCAGGTATTTCTCTGCTTCACAGAAAAACAATGTTGTAAAAAAAAGACAATCGAATGGGCCGTCAGTGGGGGAATATTGTTTCTTCAAGAGAACAAAATGGAGAGAGGAGAGACCTCTTGCTATTCATGTATGAATGAGAGATTATGGTGAAATCCAGACTAAGAGGAACTCACTGCCACCCCTCTGGAGATCCACACAGAATGGTTGAAAGGAAGTGGGTTCCCATTCCTTCTTGCAACAAACACTCTGTTTGGAGCTCCGTAGTTTAGAAGGCCCAAGATCGTACACAATTGTATACAATGTATCCAGTGAGTTCCAAATCTACACATGCCGCCTAGGCGGGCGTTTTACTTCTCCGCTCGCATCCATAGTTAGCCAGGGAGCTTAAGGCATTTTTTATGCTTGAAATGAAGACTTTGGTTTTCATCTTGAAGCTGTGTTTTCCAGAGGAAGTATTTCTACTTATGACAGACTTATGGGGAAATGCCGTAGCTTTTAAATACCCAGATAACTTGATGTTATTGCCTATGTATCCAAAAGCAGCAATGATGTATATTTATTGTCCTGACGATGTATGTGAGGAACACTACTGGGCCTGCATCCCTGAGGCTCAGGCCCTTCCTGCCATTGGCTGCAGTTTTAAAGAAGACAGTTAAAAAGCTTTATCAAATTGATCTTCAGTTGGGAGATCATTAATGACCTGGCCTTCTTCACTGACGGACCACTCAAGGCCACAGATAGCATGTGATTTCCTTCCTACGGCAGTAACTCATTTGAAACATTTACCAAAAACCTTAATACATACAGAAGATGCTAAACTATTTTAAAGTGACGGGTCCTTTTTATTGCCGCGATAAAACCATGCCTCTTCTTGTCGTATGCCAAAGAGAGACATGTGATTCTGCTCGTGCTTCGGAATCTTAGCTTGGGCAAGGGGGAGGACGGGCAAGAGCAGGCTCGGGACGCTAGGGAGAGCCTAAGAGAGCACAGCTCCCTATGAGAAAATGTTATAATGACATTCATTGTCTGAGGATATTATGTCAATTACTAAGTTAAAAGGTCTTCATTTCTAAATAAATAAATAAATAAATAAAAATGGTAGTCTATTGCTCAAGAAGCCTGGCATTTGGGGATGCAGTAAAATGCTTGCTGTGCACATATAAAGACCTCAGCTTGGTCCTCAAAGCTCATGTAAAATGTTGGGCGTCATGTCATATGCTTGTGATCCCAGCACCAAGAAGGCAGATACAGGAGGTTTCCAGGGATTTTCTGGCCACCCAGCCTAGCCTAAATCAGTGAACTACAGGCTCGAGAAAGATCCTGTCTCAAAACAAAAATCAAGGGGAATGACACCTGAGAGATCCGACTCACCGTTGACCTCTGACCTCCAAATGAACACTCACACGCATGCACTCTCGCACACGTGCACACCCGTAGTTTGGCGCTAGGAAGATAAGCTGTTACCTGAAGTAAACTCTTTAGTAAACTCCTGTTTTGGTCTCTGGCATACTCCCGTGTGACTCGGCATCTCTCTCTTTGGGATTCATTGTGTCAGCACATCCTGGTCCCCATTGCACTTATGTGTCTTGGTCCACTGAAATGACACTCTCACTTTTATCTATGTCAGACCTATTCACTTGGGACCTTCCTAGCTGTGACCTTGTGTGCCTTATATGCATCATCTTTTTTCTGTAAGAGGGTAGAGCTATAAAGGAGTAAGATAGGAGAGAATTTGATACTGATAGCCGTGCCTTTTAGGGGCTGGGACTACAGGCATGTTCCTCACAGTACACGTTTATTTCCCAAAGGCTTTGTCCGTGTCCCTTTTCTGATTGCGTAAAACATCCCAGGTTCTGTGTGAGGCCTCTCAGACTTCACACCCGCCCTGTGTTCTGTTGGCTGCTGCCATCAGCTCCTTGGTCCCAGCTCTTCTCCCCAGGCGAAGTCCTGAATGTGAACACGTGCGTGAATGAAGGAACAGGAAGAGGAGCAGCCCGAGGATTCCTTTCTGTGTCCCCATCTGGCTCCAGAGACCCCTCATGTTCCCTTGGCCATTGTCCACTAGTTGATAAAGTCATTGCAACAGCACGCGTTTGCTTGTATTGTCACAGAAACAAGACAGGAGTCCACTCTGCTTTGCGTTTTTGCTGTCATTTGGCCTGTCACTCTAGGAAAGCGATTGTAGCATTTTGCCTCCTGTCAAGTGAGCGAGGGGAGGGGGAGTCCTTCTCACACCCTACTCTAAGTCTCATGAAGTTTCAGAGGCTATGCATTCTTCTTCCACCCCCAAGCAGAAGGGGCCTGGAGCCAAAGAGGTAAAACTCAGGTCATAGGTGCGGGCTCAGCAGACAGAACGTCTGTGAAACTGTGTACCAGTTCCTCTTGCCTTCCTCTGCTTCCTTTCTGAGTCTGAGAGATGCAGATGGGTTCCTGATTCTCACTGCATTCTTCTAGGAAAACATGGCTAGAGGCATCGTCACCTGGCATTGACCTGCAACAGGGCTCTCACTAAGTGCTGAGGTCCCAGCCATAGGTTCAGCCTACAGCCCTGATGCATGGTGTGCCAGGAGAAACTCGAACTTCCCACTTAAAGGGATCTAAGGGAAGCAGCTCCTGCTATTTTTATAGCATCCCTCTCTCCATGCAAGAGGAGTGAGGCTAACCCTAACAGTGGTGGGAAGTACACCCTCTCCCCTGGCCGTCTCTCATCTTGGGTTTAGTGTTTCTCCTCCCCTGGGACTGTAGTTTTCAGCTCACTTCGGAGGCTGTCATGAGGGACCAGCATAGCCATGCTGTAACCATCCTAATCACTCGAGGACAAGGAGGCTGGAGGATGGTGTTGATCGGCACGAGTGGCAGAGGATGCTCTTCTGTTCCCATTACACACCCGCTTTTGTGTACACTCCAGGACAAGCCCATAGAGGGACAAAGTGGCGTATCACCTGCCATGCAGCTGATTCCTAGATCAGGGTGAGGGACATGGCAACTTCGACACACTCTGGTTCTTGAAGGCATATGGGAAGCATGTGGCATCCCCTCTACAATTACTGCCAATGTCCAATCTCAAGGAAGCAAAGGCATGCAGATGGTACAGTCCACTCAGAAGGGAAGATCACGCGCGTTGACACCCTGCTGCCTACATCAGAGCTGAGTGGAGAGAGGAAAGGAGAGGAGACGGAGAAAAGTGCTGCCCATGAGCAAGAACTGTTGATTTGCCAACCAAATGTACTGCCAGAGGGTGTCCAGACATAGCTGGCTAATGGCATCCAGGTTGTCACAACCCAGGTCTTCTGCAGTGACTCTTGTAAAAGACAAGACTCATCCCCAGAGATGGATTCTTTGGGGATGCTGGAAATCTCGTTGCTCACACGAAGCCTGGACTGCACTTATTACCATAAACCAACAGCAGACTACCCATGCACGTAGAGAAAGCCCCATCTTTAGCTTGCCTAGAGACTGGGCACAGAGCTGCTTCCCTGTGGGAGAGGTTGCTCTAGACACTGGCACTGGACCTACGATGGCTCCTGTCAAGATTTCTGATTCTTTCTGCCCTTGTTGAAAATAGCTACTCAGTTTGTGCAGTGTTGCAGCCCTTACCATGACTGACAAGAGGAAGGTGAACTTCTAAGAGTCATACGCCTCTGAGTTTAGGATGCTTAGCTGAAGAGAAGACTCACTTTAGGGACTTTAAGCCAAATACAAGGTTTAAGGGTTTTTGTTTTTTCCTGGAATTTATTATTTAGTGTGTGAGGGTGGGCAAGAGACACACACAGACAGAGAGAACATGCTGTATTTATGTCACAGTAGGCATGTAGCGTCCAGGGGGCCGCTGTGGGATCTGGGAACTGAACTGGAGTCCTTTAGCTTGAGCTGTAAGTAAGCTTTAACGCAGGAGTGCACGTGAATTTGTACCTAGAGAGCGTCACAGGGTGACTTGAAGGCGAGCCAGTGGAGCCATGGGAGTCAGGTGCAGGTCAGGCTACCGTGTCAACCACATCCTAGGACCTCAGTCTTGGCAAGAGCTCCCCAGGTGTTTTCCACGGGAGGTGGGGGCTGTGCCTGGCGTGGCTTCCGAGGGTAGGATCAAGTTCCCAAGATGTGCTCAGAAAACATGGCTCAGTTCCCCAGAAGACTCACAGAAGGTTCTGGCCACCATCAACCTTCTAGAAGCACCTTCTCCTTTTTCTTTTTGTATAGCTGCATGCAATCCAAACTTCACAACGGACGCAAGCGAGTGGGGCCTGTGCGGGACTCTGCGATGTGCAATGTGTGACAGACAGTCATAGGTGCTTTCCTATAACCTCTCTCTGATGGACTCGTCAGTTTTTGCCTAGTGCATGCCAAGCCGTGGGCGGTGTTTTGCAGTTGCCAGCTGATAGACTCGGTGCATCACGTGTAGGCATATGATTTAGAAAGACCGATGGTGTGCCCCTGGACTGTCGACTACGTGTCCTGTTAAACCTGAGAAATTGTTAATTTCTGTCTTTAAAGTGAATTTGGGCTGGGTCTATATTTCTGCCTCAGAATTGGTGTTGCAGATAAGAGCGTGCCACAGATATGTCTCCTGTGTCTGCTGCCACACGTTCCCCAAGTCCTGGTGTCTATATCAACATCATCCTTACCCTCCTCTGGCTTCTCAAACCCAGGAGTGCCTCTCAGGCAGATTGAAAGCATCCCACGAACCGCTCTCCACCATGCCCACCTCTTCCCATCTGCCTGCTTTCTGCTGCTTATCCGTGGGCTGTGTGGAGTTCCACCTTTGTCCACAGTGTGCTAGCAACCCCGGGTGGCCTGTGTCTCCTTGGCGTTTTTTTTTTTTTTTTTTTTTTTTTTTTTTTCTTGCTCCGTGCCTAGCAAGCACCCACTTCTAACTTTCTCCAAGGGGCTGAAGGACACTTTGAAATTCCAGTGGGTCCCTGAGCCACTCAGCTGATTGTTTGACTGACTCTGCTGGCTGCGGCTCTCACTTGGGGTCCTCCAACCATGTTTGTCCTGCAGTGAGAAACAAAATTCTCTTTTCTGATTGTGCTTTTCTCAGTCTCATGCTGCCTGCATGCGGAGCTGATGGGTCCCGGGAAGGTGTGTTTAGGGTGTGGTTTCGTTAACTGTTACAAGTAAACTGTCACCTGTGGCCAAAGCTGTTTTAAAAAATAAAGGGTATGGAATGGTTTGTCAGGGCTGTAATCTATCAAGCTAACATTATTTCTCTGGTAAAATCAGGTCCAACTTTTATCTCGGACTTAGGCATGTGAGCAGACTCCACCTGCATTTCTGTTCCCCCCCCCCTTTTTTTTTACTGCTATCATAATAATTTTCAGACTTCTTTGTTCTTCTTAAAATGAGACACACTTCCATTTTGTGGTAAACAGCCGTATAAATGAGTTACCAATAATCAATACATTCTGTGGCACCACATTGTGTATTTTAGAAGCCTCCTTTCTTACATGCAGATAGTACCGTGCCTAACCCTTAACACAATTAAATTAATTTAAATACGTGTTTATCAGTTAAGGAAATGTCTGGCTTCCATAATAGGGCCAGGAGAAAATAACCGTGTCTAATATGTCTGTGTTTCTTACTTCCATCTTGGCAATTATACCACAGAGCTTTTGCTTTCTGTTGTTCTTGGTGTAGGCATCAACATTTTATACAGATACAGTAACGCAGTGTGAAGGGAAAGCAGGGGTTTTCTGAGCCCATTTACATATGCAAGCCTGATGTAGCTATGCCTTCTTTTTTTTTTTTTTTGGCATTGAGAAAAACAAAGTGACCTTTTACCCAAGTTTTTTGATCCTGCATTTTGTCCGTGGAGGGGAGCAGTCTGCAGACGAAAAGGGAGGATGCAGTTGTTGATTTATACCGTGACTCCAGCAACAGTCTGGAATCGGGATGCTTTTGAGCTGTAATTGTATCTTTGCTCAAGGCTACAGTAGTTATACGACGTTAAATTCCATTGTCAGCCCCTTAGGTCTGGAGGAGGAAGCCACAGATACTGACCATACAATAGCCCAAAGTATCCTTTGTGTTTCTTCCCTCCTGTGAAACACAGGGTTTTACAGACTGGCGAGCTTGCTTCACAAGGTTAGGCCATGCCACTGGCTTATAAAATTATAGTATCATCCTGACAGAGGTATGTTAACATTTTTACCTAGCTAGTTATCCGCTTAAAGTCCCTGGGTTTTGTTATGATTGTTTTCCAAGAAGAAATTGAAAACAAAATGTCATCCAGTAAATATGTATGCGAAGAGCAAAGATCTGAAATGGATAGTTTACCCTTAACAGGAACGGTAAAACATGGGACTGAAGCTTTCAGCTGGCTTCTATCAAAATAATTATCTTCGCAATTATCTTTGCTGTTCAGTTAACTTTTGCATTCGGATGGTGTTTCCCTGCCTTTGTGCTCACCAACCTTGTGCTTAGAGTTCTCCCAGGAGCTATTATACTGACAGATTTTTTTTTCCCCTTTTAGTATAGAGAGAAGGAGAAGAAAGGGGAAGGGCTATTTAAAGGGGATTGCACTCTGATACACAGGTAGTTAGCAAATTACCCTGAGATCAAGGTGGCTGCCTGAGGTGGGCTCTTTGGCAGGGTCTTCCGGAGAGGCTAATTAGAGGCACAGCCACCGGTCCGCAGTCAAGGATGGCAGCGTTTCTTAGATGTAACCCCATGGACGTGAAACAGAAGAAGATGTATACTTAAGTGTCCTGGCAGAAAGTTCCATTCTTGAAACTTTAGATGCATATCTGTCATTTTCTTTTTATTTCTTTAAAATAGAGGGGAAGGGGCCATCTAGTTAACAAACTCTTTAGGTATGTCGTGTGTGTGTGTGTGTGTGTGTGTGTGTGTGTATACACATATATATGGAGGTCAGAGGTCAATCTTGGGTGTTGTTTCTAAGGCACTGTTAAGCTGACTTTTTGCGACACTGGGGTTCTGCAGCTCTCTGGCTGGGACAGGCTGACTGGCCAGTGAGTGCCCCCGGGACTCTGCCTGTCTCTGCCTGTCTCTGCCTCTCTCTCCAACCCTGAGATTACACATGATCACTACCATGTTCACCTTTTTCAAATGGATGCTGAGAGTTAAAGTCAGGTCCAAATGCTTGTAAGGAAAACACATGCATGAACTGTCTCCCTGGCTTAATGGAAGATGTACATTCATAGCAAACACCTTTGGACTTCCTGTGTCTTCTGATTTCTCTGAAAAGCTCAGCCCACAAGAGTATTACTTAAAGGTTCGTTTCCTGCTTATGTGGGTATAGTAAACATGCTACTGTTTTAGAATAATTTAATAGAGTGAATTTACCTGTGGAATAGGTTTGCATCTTGGACCATAGTAGTGATGTTTGGAAAGGAGACCTAAATTGAACCTGACCTTTCAACTTTTACGTGTGATTTTAAAGCACTTGTGTGTGTGTGTGTGTGTGTGTATGCATGTGTGTGCCTGTGTGTATGTGTGTGTATGAGTGTGTGGGTAAAAATTTGTTATTTCACTGGCGTTGCTTCTTTGACGTTCACCACTGATGTCAGATCCTATGTCGTCTTCATGTGTGTGCACAGGATCCAGGCAAAGATACTTTTGTAAAGTCAAGTCTACTCCCTCTGCTGTCCTGTCTCGTTTGGGCTATGTCCTGACATTGTTTGAAGCTAACATGAAGTGCACTGCCTGTCTGACCCATGTGAGCAGCCCATTATCATAATTTCGCTGTCGTATGACCACTGAGTTAATGTACTTACAAATGACAGAGAAAGTGTGTTACATGACCTCAGGGTTCTCAAAAATTAAATGACGTCTTAGGTCGTATTTCAAAGACTAGCTAAGGAGAATGCTTTTCTCTCCTACGTGAAGTGTCACTGTGGTGGCAACAGGATATTGTATTTCTTTTTTATTACACAAAAATGTGAGGCTTTTAAATTCCTAGATTTCCACATAAAATTTAATATTGGGGTAAGGAATGATATATCAGTGGGTAAATCTGTTCTCTGATCACAGCCCCTCATTCTAGACTAGACCTCTTCCAACTCAGGACTGTGGCAAGACTCTGTAATTCTTGCCTGATGATGAATTTCGTCTTTCTTCCCTATATACAGCTCATGAATTCCCACCTAAAAGGCAATAAAGCTCTTATATTTACTGAATACACTTGCCAGGACAGCTTAACTATATTTTTTTTCCTTCTGTGCTTCAGGATTTTTTTCTGTTGCTTTTCTCATGTGCATGCATGTGTGTCCATATATGTGCAGGTTTGCGTGTATTTGGGGATGTCAGAGGTCAGCCTCAGGTGTCATTGCTCAGGGGCAATCAACCATCTTGTCTTTTCCCTAGAATTTGTTCGTTCAGTGTCTGTGGACAAGTGATCCCCAGCATACACACACACACACACACACACACACACACACGCTCACCATTGTGGGTTTTTGTTATTGTGTGTTTCTTATGAGCTTTAGGGGAGCCAACCTAGGTCCTGGTGCTTTTGTGAATGGAAGTATCTCCTTCATCCTCACTTTTGGTTTGAAGCCGTATCGCTTGCAAAGTTCGTCTGTGTCTTTGACCTCGAGGCCCCTGAGCACTTAGAGGAAACTCCTAATTGAGGTTAGCTTTCGTCAGCATCCTGAATCCTGTGACTTATGGTGGATGATGGCCCAAACCAGGCTTCACGGCTTACTAGTCACACAGCGGATAGTGGAGAGGTGACCAGCTATTGGCCATGATACGTGCAGGCCTCTAGAGCCCGGGGCTCCTGGCCCTCATATTTACCTGCTGAGATTGACCTACCCATCTGTTCCAGAATTTTCTGTGTGTTCCAGGAATATGATATTAAATAGAAGCTCTTTGGGGAGGGAGAAAAACGGGAGAGTTCAGCACAACGCATCAGTCTCTAGCTCTTGATAGTCTTAGACCTCTGCAACAAGAATCCAGTGTCTTTGTGCTGTGGGAAGCTCTGGGAAGGAGGCAGTTTGACCTGCTTACTGATGGCCATGAAAAATCCCATAGTAATCACCATGGCCTTCCCGATGCACGGATACGAGTGTGAGTTGAGCAGACAATACAGGCATGTGATATCCTTGGAAAACGGAAAACCAGGAGAGACCTGGGGCAACTCGTGATTTCCTTCGGCTGCCTCCCTGGGCACTGCAGTTGAAGGCACTCATATCAAACACACCCTATAGGTGCCCAAGATGCACTGGTGGGAGTGTGGAGTCCTGGATGGGGACTCCCTGGGAGTCTTTTTGATAAAAATTTCCAACCTTATAAATGTCATCTTTTTGGGAAGCCCTTGCTACTATTGACATGACAAATATTATATAAAGTTACTGCAATTTGTTGAAGCTTCTAAATTTAATCCATACTTTATTATGTGCTAAAATTAAATTGCAGGGGAAAATATGTACTTGCAGTATGTGCTTAGAGATGACTTCATATAACAGAGGAAAAAAAAAAGTTAATCCAAATAATTGGGACAGTCAAAGAATTTTCTGACATACCCAAAAAGTTTTTCTTTTTTTCTGTGGATTCAGTGATTCTGGAGTAGTTGTGTTTCCTTGGTTTAAATAGACACACATCGCAGGCATCTTTATCACCCTCTGGGAATGAATGTGAGCCGTGGTTACAGAAAGATTAAAATGTACCCCCGAGGGGAGACTTGCTGTGTAGCTGACCCCTACCCACAGCCTTGCAAAGGCAACTCCAAAGCTGCCCTTCTAATGCTCTGAATAAGAGAAGTCTGGAAGGTCTAAGCGGTGCCTCACAGACAAGGCACGGCCATAGAACCAGGCAGGCACAGTCTTATTGCAGGACACTGAAGCCAACATCACACCACTTGGATGCTTAAAGGCCAGGGTCCCTTGGAGGCCCAGGAGAGATGGGACCCAAGAAGATGGACTGTTTGGTTCCTGCCGTAGGGCAAAACAGTGGGAGGCTGTTTCAGTGGGCCCAGCACACAGCGCAAGCAAGGGGAGGCTGTTTCAGTGGGCCTGGAACACAGTGTAAGCAAGGGGCTTGAATTTCTGACCGTAACACAGGTGTGTCCATTGGAAGCTAGCTCCTCAGAAAGCCACTGAGGGGTCTGTGTGCCTGTTTAGTTTTGACTAAGGAGTTCTTAAGTAGTGGGTTGATGGGGATTGTTTTGAATCTTCCACAGATTAATAAAATAATAAAATGGGGTATTCTAAAACAATAGAAACAGCATCCAGCCTGATTGTCAGCTTGTCTGGCAGACCTAGGGCAGACAAGATTGTGCCCCATGACATCACTTCTAAATGAATCCCAGGAACAAGGTCGGAACCCTCCCCCCCCCCAGTTGGCCTCTTAAGAAGTGGTGGGTACAACAGCATTATTAGTACCATAAATCGCTTCGCTGTCAGTCAAATGCTAAGAGACATGGGACATGATACTGGCCATTTTAGTGACAGAATATAAATCACCAGAGATTAAATTATTAGATAATTTGGAAACTTAACCGTTTGCATTCGACGCTTCCAATTGTTTTGCTGACTTGCACTTCTCTCGGCTGTCCGGGATTTTATTAAGTGTCTTTAAGGCATCTATCACCTCCTTCCTCTTCATTTTCCAATGGGCAAATTTTCCCAGGAAGGAGAGTTGCAATACTGATGCCTGCAGTCGCTGCTCCAAAAAAGATTGCTGTATTTTCATTGACGTGCAGTGCATTACCATAATTGGCTTTTCTACATGATGGGAGAGGGGAAATAATAATGTCATTTTATTTACAGCCAGAGTGTCGCTTTATGAGACTTCTCCAAGTTTCTGCCATGCTGTGTAGGTCAAATGACATCTTTTGATCAGTCCTGTCCAAAGACATCAAAGCTGACTGGCATGTAATGGAGACCTAGTGACAAACCAAATCTAGAGAAGAAATAAGACTGCCAGTTTCCCATTAAACAGCCTGCTAAACAGCACAGCTTCCCCGTGTCGGCTGCGAGACCACTCTGACCACCTAAATCAGGAGAATGAAAGAAGGCTGAATTGGACATTAGTACCGCAAATGACTGCCGCCGATTGCCACGACTTGCCTCCCCTCCTCCCCCAAAAAAATCAGCAAGCAAACCATGCGAGTCACAGCGAGGCTGCTCCGAGCCCCTTCATTTCTCTCCTGCCACTTGCTGGTTTTCTGATCTGGTTTATTTAGGTTTGACATCAGCCAAATGGTGTAGCAGGCTATCTCTGACAGATATTCCTACTGATTTAACGGGAGGCACATCTCAGGAAAGATGGATCTTCTGAGACAAGATTTGAGAGTGGTTGTTTTTTCCCTTTTCCACCCCATTTTCTTCCTTTATGATTCCACTTGATGTGTTGTTCCTATTCACAGTCAAATCATTAGGGCCGTCAGAACTTTGGCAGAATCGTGTTTGATTGACGGCCAGGAGGTTTAGTGTTGACAGATACAGGTGCTAGCTGGCCAGCACGTGGAAGTGGGATTTTTAAAAAAACAAAAAACAAAAAAACAAGTGTTTTATAGTAAGGATGGGTAAAAGAAGTTTCTCTGCTGTGCTTCAGAAAGGTTCTCCATTGCGTGTGTGTGTGTGAAGGAAGCAGCGTGCATTTATCTGTGTCAGTTTGCCCTGAATTAAGTTACTGTCCTCTCTGTTTAATTCGCTCTTCTGGCCACCGATTCTGAAGCATCTGTTGTGTTCCAATCGCCGTGCTGGCTGCCAAGATCTGCCAAGGTGTTGTTCCGTGCTCAGGGAGACCCGCACCAGCAGGAAGACCCATTACGGACAGACTCATGACCACCTCATGCCACCATAGAGAAGCCATAGGAGGCATAGGGAGAGTCCTGGCAGGATATATCTTCCGATTTAAGAGGCTCCATATATCTTGGCTGGAGCCTCTTCAATAGGAAGCAGATGATGGCAGAGCAGGCGGGGCCCCATGGAAGGAAACTGGATTGCCATGGTTAGGAAGAGATTTGTTTCTGTCCCCTGCATCCCCGTGCATGAGCAGACGTGTGCGCTCGCGTGCATGTGCATGCATGTATGTGTGTGTGAGTAACTGTGTGAGCATAAGTGTGCACATATGTGTGTAAGCTCTCAGTATGACTGGACCTTTACCAATTCCCGGACTGGCTGGCGAGAAAGGCCCAGGGATCCTTCTGTGTTCCTTTCTCCAGGACTTGATTTCAAGTATAACTAGCTTTGGGCATGGATTCTGGGTGTTGGGCTTGGGTTCTATGCTTGTGTGCCTTTGCGTGAGTGGGTGTGTATAGCATAACATCATGGTAATAGGGGAAAACTCACTACACAAACGCGAACACTTACAGCATTCGGCATCTGTCAGCAAACACGTTCTTAGGCCTTTTCTGGAGAGTGCTGACCTGTTTGGGGTCTGACAATACCGGGCCACATGTGGCTCAAACAGTCCCATGGGGCTCTGAGCAACCTGTTAGTGGCAGGCCTCCAAATATCCTCCTCTGCAGCCTGTGATAACCAGAATTGAAGCATGTAGGTTGGGCTGCCCAGGACCAGTGCTGCTGGCTGACCTCTGTGGAGAAAAAGGCCTTCCTTTATGGTCTGTTTGGAACCCAGGACCAGTGTTGAGGTTGCTGGAAAATGCTGTCTGGCATCAACATGGGTAGATCAGGAGCCTGGGCTGGAAACAGATTCTTAGGGAGAGCTCTTTGTGTCTCTCCGCCTTTATGGAACTCTTCGTTTAACCTCCGTGCCTCAGTTCCCCCACCTGGCAATACATAGGGTGACCATGGGGTTGTGATTTCAAGGCAGGGAGAGGTACTGAGGAGTGCTTGGTGCTGTGCCTGGTCCACAGTATAGGCTCAGGGAAAATCCTCTGCCACGCCGCGTGATCTTCCCATGCCATGCCACGCAGCGTGATCTTCCCACGCCAGACGTGGCGCTGGTGAGATGCTCCATCAGCATGCGGTGAGGATGCTGTATTATTCATTCTCTAGATAATAAATTGCTTCTGTAGCTTGGGAATCCTCCTCTCACAGGGGATTCTTTTCTATTGTGTTCCGTTTCTGTTTGACATTGGGTTTCACTGTTGCCACTGGGGAGGAAATGCTGGTGCTGTCAGTAGTGGGCTTCCAGTCACTCCTTCTAGGGAGAGAGAGAGAGAGAGAGAGAGTGTGTGTGTGTGTGTGTGTCTCAGCCAGTCCTGTGAGGCCTGTTTCCTGCATCTCTTGGCTTTGCTGACTTGTGTTGGGGAGCCCACTCGTGTCCTGGTGTTCAGATCTTTGAGCACGTGCTTGCTTTCTTTCTCTCTACCGGAGAAGATCATGGCGCACCCTCTTCATTGATCTAATCACACTCAGCATTTCCTTCTGATGGTTTCAAGGGCAGAACCAATGGAGGCGGAAGGGAGGGGACAGGGAAGCAGAGAATTAGATGAGGTGTGGTGGTGGTGGTGGCGGGATCCGCTGGTCTTAAGAGGACTTTCCTGTATACACAGAAAGAATGTAACTTGTCAGTTTGTTATAGTTCACAAATGGAGCTTTCAGTTTAGAGCCTTCCTAGAATCCCCGTCACCGCCACCTTGAACATTTTTAAGCGTATCGCCTCTAGCTGGTGTCTGGATGCATTCAGTGGGGGAAATGTCCTCAGACTAGGAATTGGTGTTCAAGGTAAAAATCTTAAATGCAGGTTTCTGATTAGTCTGTGGGCAAGGAGTTTGGGGTCAAGGAAGACTGTTCTGGACCTGGACTGTGCCTCCTGTGCCCTTCTTATCCATGGAGAAACTCTCCCTCCTTCACTCAAGTAGACAAGTGAAGTGAAATCCACTCACCTGCCGACTTCCCTCCTTGGGTGCCCCAGGCATCCTGGGCCTGCAGTCTTCCCGAGTCCCACTCAACATGCTCAATAATGCAGCAAGATTTTGCTCCACAACAGTGTCACCTGTCGAGGTGAGCTGTGCCCGTGCCTATCTGAAGTGACAGCCATCTTTGAGCACCAGGGGCTCCAACCGCCTTCTCTTTCATCATTCCCCAGGGAAGAGAACATTTCGACAAGGTGTTTCCCCTCCCAAGCTCTTTCTTCTTGCCCCTCATCCCTCCACTCACCCTTTCGCCTCTCCCCTGCTCTCCCAACGCACCTGATCAAAACATTATCCCTGACAAAGGTTTCTCTTTCCAAATTAAATGAGTCCAAACAGCCTGGGAATTTTCACGCAGAAAGTGCAAAAGCTGACGTGTAAAGTTAATGAGTCTGGTCGCGGAGCACACATGATGGAGTCTGGTAATGTGATCCGGCCGCTCTCCCGATCCTCCAGCTCCTGTAAAGGATGTACAGAAGTTAGTTATGTGGCGTGATTCTAACATCTGTCCTACCCCATAATGGCAATTTGTATAAGTAATGGAAACAGGTTAAATACTTCCATTCTAATGTTGCCGGCAGGGATGAAAATGAACATTTCAATGAAATCATCCGACAGAGAGGGAAGGGGAGGGGTCCAGACGGATCCATCTCCACTCCCTTTGGTGATGGGAGCCTAATGAGAATGCGGGATGGATAGTTTATCAGATGGAGCAGGAAGAGCCGGTGAGTCTCAGAGACAGAATCAAGACAGAACCGCACAAGCCTCTCCATCTCTCCGGCAGACCTTTGCTAATCACATGCTCTTTTCACTGGGAGGGCACCTGGGAGGGGGCACTCCCCATTGGAGTGCTCCCTTAATGGGGTGTGTCGAGGGTCATCTCCAGCTACAGAAACCACCATGGCAAGCTTGAGCTTCCGCGGTGGAGGTCCCTCTCTGAGATGTAAAAGGAGGAGGTGCTCTGTCCATCTCCCAATTTCTTTGTTAATTATAAATAATCCTCTTTGGGGATGGCCATTTCTTTCCTGGTA
Source organism: Mus musculus (assembly GCF_000001635.26). Classification (NCBI taxonomy): domain Eukaryota; kingdom Metazoa; phylum Chordata; class Mammalia; order Rodentia; family Muridae; genus Mus; species Mus musculus. The sequence continues at coordinate 84,027,426 of NC_000084.6, read as the reverse complement.
AAAATCACTTGTTTCACCAGGGGCAGTGGTGGCTCACGCCTTTAATCCCAGCACTTGGGAGGCAGAGGCAGGTGGATTTCTGAGTTCGAGGCCAGCCTGGTCTACAGAGGACAGCCAGGGCTACGCAGAGAAACCCTGTCTCGAAAAAAAAAAAAATCATTTGTTTCCAGAAGTTGCTCACATGAAGAACTGCTTCATGTGAATTGTTGATTCTATCTGGAAATGTTTTTTAAATTGGAACTTAGCTCTTTGCTGCCACACAGCCTGTAAAACCGCTGCTCCTCTACAGCAGCAACCGGCTGCTGGCTGCTAGCAAGGGGTGTTCAAATGTGCCCAGGAGCCTCTAGCTGTGTAAACTTAGCACACAAAGGTGGAGTATCTGATCAGTCCTCATGCTGAAATGCCATGTTCAGGATCACAACTGCCTCCTGCCCAGACTTGGACATAGTTAGGTAACTATACTGCAGTAACCAACTCCTTGGCCAGGTATGCCTGTAATCTGAGAATCCTCCAGAAGCTGAGATAGAGGATCCTTAGGGGCAAGCTGGGTAGCTGGATTAGCAGTCAGTGAACTCTAGGTTCAGCAAGAGAATCTGTCTCATTAAATGCAGTGGAGAGGGATTGAGAAAGACACTTCTAGCTTTGACAAATGTGTGCACACGTTATGTGTGTGTGCCTACATACATGAACACATAAATACATACGTACACTTCACACATGTGCACACATGTGAAGTGAGGACCTTTGGTCAACCAGCCTGCTGTACTGTTCTGGAGATGGGTATCTGAGAGATTGCAGCCACCCCCACTTGGAACACCCCTTCTTTAGAGTGCCTTGCACTTCCTCCGAGTGCTTCCTGTCAGAGGGTTGCCACAGGTACACGTTACCCTGCTCTGGGGCAGGGAGCTGGGGCAACCAGGTTGGAACCTGCTGGATTCTTTCATAGTGGGTCCCAGGCTGACTTAAGCTTGTTTCCAGGAGCCTTTTTTTCTACTGTTGCTGCGGCTTGTTGAACAGAGCACCCATACTTTTGTGCATCTATCTGTGGAGGAACGGTAGTGGTGATGAGACAGAGTTCTGAGAGAGCTCTGGGAGGGAAGGCAGAGCAGGGCGGCTCAGGAACACACCTTTACTCTGTGCATAATTGGGGTGCAGATTAAGATGCAGGATCTTGGAGGGGGATACAGACCTAATTACTCCGAGCCAGTGTTAGTAAGACTCGGGGGAATTGAGAACTTTACTACATTTAGCCATTAACAAACAAATACAGCTGTCACTTCTCACTGTCCTTAAAATGACTGTTGACAAGAGCGAGCTTTGTTTTCTTTAAGGAAACAAAGATGTTCCAAACAATGTTGGGCTGCGAATCGAGAAATATAGTTTTTATCTAATTTGCCAAAGATACGATGTTTGTGCCTCATTATATAGTTAGGATTTGAGATGAAAGTATTTTTTTTTTCAGACAATATGTGTGTATTTATGTTGTAAACCATCAGGGCACACATGGTTGGTGTCACATTAAGCTGTAACAGGGCTGTATACATTGCCTTCTGTCCACTCGTATTAGAACGCACAGAATCTAATGTGGCTCGGGATGACAACACATCTTTAGGGACACATTGGTACCCAGAAGGCACATTTTATGACAAAAATTATTAACAAGATTTAATTTTCAGAAAAACATGGAGTCTGATTATAGATTTCTTTCTCCGATTCCTGTCTTGGGAACAGTTGGGGTAAGAAGTTTGTCAGGTTCACACACATGAGCACACACCTGTCTACATGTGCATTGCGCACACACATGAGCATGTGTGGTATGCTCTTGCCTGCAGCCTTCCTGTGCTGCTGGTCCGGATCTGTTCTCGTGGCTTGTGAGACAGCTCCCTGCTCCCCCCACCCCCACCCCAGCAGGGCATACTGTATATGCTCACACTGTCACGGACTGCACCATCCTGCTAGGCTCACGAAGGGCGGGGACGCGCTAGCAAAGCTGTTTTGACACAAAAAGAAATAGCAGAAATGATGATTCGGAGTCTTTGTTTTAGTTGATGGGGAAAATGTCATTTATTTCTGTAAGTAATTGTGAAAGGAGAATTTTATACTGCAGTTACCAATTCCTGGCTGCTCAATCATGAGATTTCTGTGTTGGGGTAGGGAGGGAGGGTCGTATGGTGCTGGGGGTGTGTGGGGGGGTGTGCTGGAGAAAATGTAATGTGGATGACTTTGCTTCCTGGGTTCATCAGACTCTTTTCTTTAAAAACCTGTTAGGCCAGAGAATTATATCCATCCACCCTGTGAAGTGTTTTGTTCCCAGTTTCATCTGTAGAAATAGCAATCTCTACAAATACCATCCTGTATTCCAGGACATTTGCACACATGGAAATGAAAGATTTTTAGAGAATCATAGCCTATATAAAGCAAAGGATTTTTAGAAAAGTATCGCGTGCGTGCGTGCGTGCATGCACTGAAAACAAAGGTGCTGATAAATAAGTCCTCCAGCTGGATTTGAAGGTTCCTCCCCCATGAAAAATCCTTTAAGGAAACATCTTTGAAAGCAATTCTGAGGGGGCAATGATAATAGTAAAAAACAACAACAACAACAGCAACAAAAACCCCCAAAAACTGTAATTATTCTGATAAAATTATATTCTCTGTCACAATAGGGCAGGTATAATTCAGCTCAAACACAAATATTGTTATTAGAGAGATTTGAGGGCCGTTGGGTGCTGTGGGGTCATGTGCTTAGTTTCTGACCAGGTACTGAAACCTGTTTGCTTAGGATTCCTCCTGTTCTCAGAAAACTGGCATCTAACCGTAGCATCCTTAAAGATACAAAGGCTCCCTAACGTGGTGCCCAAACAGGCTCCTCAGCACCCTCACTCTGTCCTGTTAGCAGCCCGTGTCAGTACATACTGTAATTGCCTAAAGATTGACAATCTTTTAGCCAGCGTGTGTTAGAGAATAAGACATCTGACTTTATAATGGAGACTGCATTCTGAGATGTGCTGTGGTTTCAGGGACTGTGGAAACTGCTTCTTCCCCTCCCAAGTCCCAAGACCCACAGCTGAGGTCCATGGATGGGAACTTCATAGAAGATGTAATCTCTGGGTGGCAGTGTGTCTGGGGGCAAGGGCAGTGGATCTGCTGGTGGCATTCTTCACAGGTTTGTCCTACTTGCTGAGGCGTGAGTCAGGGTAAAGGCCATTGGTCCTGAATTATGTTTCTTCTCTTAGTTAAAATCTACTGTTTTCAGGGTATCAGAAACTCCTGGGCTGGGGCCCCATGCTCTATGGGTTACCTGTTAATACTGAGTGAATAGACTAGACTCTTCCTCTGCCTCAGGATGGGGTGGGGGTGGGGGTTCTGTCTTTTCCAACCTGGGGAAATGACTGAGAACATGTCTTTCCCTGGTGCTTGGCTTTGAGTGCCCACATCTTGAGTGATCTTGTCGAGCCAGGGAGTGTTCCATTGTAGACCTGTATCTGTGTGTGCAGCTGCCGAAGAAACCCAACCCCATCCCCTGGTGCTGAGGAGGGCTGTGCACCTCCCAGCTCTCTCAGTCCACTCTAGCTTCCCTCTGGCCTTTCCCTCTTCTTTTTCTTCTTCATACCATTGAGCACCCGGAAGCTCCTCATTGGTTTGTGTGCGGTCTCTGCTTGTAAAGTTGTGCTGTAACTCCACCAGCTTGAGACAAAAGGCGAATATCTGATTTGCTTGTGGGCAGATCAGGATCGAGCTGGGGATGCGCCTTCTTATTTCTAAGCTAATTTCAAATTGAATTCCAGGGCAGTGAGAGAAAGAAGAAATTGTATTAGTTTTGGAGACAGTTACCTATGGATTCCTAATTAAAATTGGAAGCAAGGGGAGGTCATTTTTATTTACTGACCCTGCAGTTCTTAGGGATGGCTTCTCCCGGGGCTTAAGTAAAGAGGCTTCTGTTACAAGTCAAATGCATCGGCAAGACGATGCGTTAACAATCCCTACCAGCAACTAAAATTTGCAGAAGTGATAGAAACATTTTTGTCCCTATCACAGTGGAACAGAAGTGGCCTTTCAGCCTTGCCAAGCAGGGCATCAGCTTTCCTGTGAGAAATCAAAACCACACTAGCAAGTTAATGTATATCTTGCTTGCATTTTTATGTTTTTTTTTTTTTTTTCCAGGCTAGGAAGGAATGTGTTTTGCCTGTTTCTGCTTCCTCTGCGTTTTTTTCCCCTTGATAGATTCAGACTCTCACTAAAACCACCTGCTCTCTCGGTGGCAAAGGTGAAGTTACATTACAAAAGGTAAATTATAAATTCGGAAGAGGTTGTGTTTTGCTGGATTCTGTGATGAACGGAAGCCGCACACCCATCCTTTAGGTGTATGTGTATGTGAGCCCCTTTTGTGAATTGGTCCCTTGGAGTAAATGTATTTTGATATAATGGCCATCTGTTCAGGAGTATCACGTTTGCCAGTTTTTTTTTTCTTTAAAAAAAAAGTTTGGTGTAGATAAACATGCAATTTGGTCCGATTATAGTCTCACCAGGTGGTAAGACAATAGCCAAGTTGGTGTTCACTGTAAGGTTTCACCAAACAGCAACTAAAGACCTGGGTTTTTTATTTGAACTTTTAAACATCCACTTTTCTCACAGCCAACCCTCCACGACATGGGCTAATGAGGGAGAGAGCACACAGGTGGAATGAGCTGCCTTCCCCTCGAGAGGTTCCTGGGAGCCTTGATCCCTTCTTTGGGCTTCCTGACTTCCTTCCTCGGTGCTCTGGGGCGCATGAAAAAAGAGGGCTCCAGAAAATTTACTGGGACACATGTCACGCCTGGTATCAGGACACTACATACTGGGCCAGCTTCCACGAGGGCTAGCTGATTGTCATTTTCTTCTTGTTGTCCCAGGGATAGGTCCTGTTGTAATATGGCTGAGCTGGGCCGCCTTTCCACAGCAGCACAAGGAGAGTAAACCAGTGGGCATGTTAGTGTGTATTGTTTATTCTGCGTGTACATCTTTGGGGTACAACAGAGATGAGCAGATGTCTTGGTGCCTCCTAGCCATTGTAACAGTATCACATTCTGGGTGAGATTAAAAAACAATGAAAAAAATTTTTTTTTCAACTCAGAGGCCAGAAACTCAGGTTAAGGTCTTAGTGTCTCACCGTGTCCCCCTGTGCAGGAAGGGGCAGGAGGGCCTTCTGGATCTTGCTTTATGAGGGCACCAATCCCTACTCCCATGGCTGCCACCCTTGCGGCCTGAGAACCTCCCAAAGTCCCTCCTGATCCACTCACCCGATGATTAGATTTCAAGGTGAATTCCTGAAGAACAGAAACTTTCAAACCACGGCCGCGGACAAGCACAGAGTGGGGCTTAATGACCATGGTGATTCTTGTAACCTTAAAGGCCTCTCCATTACCAGGATTGCGCTTTGGGAAGAGTAAGGCCCCGAGGAGCAAGTGTGTGTCTACTGGGATCAACAGGCCTTGAGTCTGTCCCTTCTCCCCCTCTCCTTGTGTCAGACTGAAAGGCAGCTGCTGTTCCTTAGCAGGGACCACAGTGGTCATAGGCCCAGTCTGTATAAGTGCAGGTCTGAGCACTCGGTTTCTCTTGGCTCCATCTTCAGGCATCCTGGGAGCACCTTTTTCTTTGGATCACCCCCAAATCCCAGGGTCATTAGGCTGCCCTGCTTTTATATGACAGGTAATACAGTATGGGGCTGGTTCCCAGACATCTCTGGGATTCCTCCATGACTGAACAGGCCCTGCTTTTGTGGCTACTGAAGCCAAGGCGTGGGAAGCCCTCCTTGCTGTCAGACTGCAGGCTTGAGAACTCTCCGTGGCCTTCATCCTGTGTCACTGGCCACTCCTTTCTCTGCAGCTGCTGAGCACAGGAATGAAATTCTGCGGGTTTTAGATCCTTAGGGTTCTCGCTGGAGATGCCAGAACCCTGTTTGTCTCTTGCGTTTGAAAGTGGAGGTTCTCACAGGTGGGGCTGGGGGCAGGGTGGGTGGTTAGACACTGCTTTGGAAGGGAGAAAGGTCTGAAGGGCAGCCTCAAACCAGTGGGCAGAGGTGTTCAGTGGTGTGGGCTGGAGGCAAGATGCCTGCCCCTAGCTTTCATTCCATGACGTGTGCCTCCTCATGAGTCCCGGTGAAACGGTGACTGAGAATAGATGTAGTGTACTAAGAGCAGGGACAAGCGTGAAGTAGCTGAAAAGAAGGGCTCAGGACATAAGGAACTGGAGGAGCCTGGGGTACAGAGTGAGCATGACATCAGAGGTAGAGGCTGGACTGAACCTGGCCAGCTGAAGCCCAGAACACCAGGTTACCCACTTGCTTGTCTGGAGGACTGCAGCTGTCTTCCAAGGGGCCACTGTGTAGAGTGACATGGGAGGTGGATGAGGGCATGCTGGACAGCCCAGAGGAGGGACCGCAGATGCTTAGCCCCGTGTCATCGGCAGCCCTGCTGATTCTTCAGCACTAAAGGATAGTAGTGGTGATGAGTGCAGCTCTCTGCCGTCCCCTCATCTCAGGAGGAAAAAGTTATTCTCTGTGCTCCTGGGTCCTGTTGATGGCCATACTCAGTGGATGCTTAGGGAAGGTTATGTAGCTGATTTCAGCAATGGCCTGCAGTGGCTAATGTGAATCGAATGGAAAACTTGGGAGGAGATTTTGAAAATATTAGTACTTATCAGGAGGCATGCCCGCGTATCCATTAGCTTGAAGAGCCCACCGTTAACAGTCCCTGAGCAGGGGTTTCCCCATTGTGCTGGCCATACACCTTTGTGTTCTGCCTTTGTTGTTTTTCGCTTTCGCTGTGTCATGAGGGCATGGCGTGCGTGCGTGTGCCTGTGTGTCTGTACACAAGTGAATATATGTGGGTGCATGTATATGCTTGTTAAGGCTGGAGGTCAGTCTCAGGTGTCTTCCTCAGGATCTGCTCATCTGATTAGTCTAATTAGGAGAGGCTGCCTGACAAGCGAGCCCCAGGGATCTGCCTGTCCCCACGATCCCAGAACTGGGGTGTTATAAAAGCCTTTCTTTTGTATACGCAACTTGAGGACTGAACTTGGATCCATATACTTGCATGGCAAACACCATGCCTACTATTCTAGCACGTAAAAGGTATGTCCTAGAACATACTTTCATTGAAGTACTGCATACCCATTATTGAAGACTTAGATTTTGGCAAATGTGCCCTGATGCTATGCAGGAAATCTTCATGCATTAAATGGTTGCTTCATTTCACACCGTCTTAGGCTGCACACCAAAGTTTTTGGGTTAGAAGGTATCAAATTTTTAAATCTCCTTTTTGCCTTGGGTATTTGATATGCTCGTGGGCTCTCTCTCTCTCTCTCTCTCTCTCTCTCTCTCTCTCTCTCTCTCTCTCTCTCTCCACCTCATAGAGAGCCAACCCTTAAAGCAAGCCACTGATGGTTTGTCACTGCTTCCCGTGTCCCCTGGCATGTGTGTGTCATACAGCTTGAACCATTGTCTGTGCCTGACATGAAGCACAGACTTTGGCTGGTGGCCTCCATGAGGTGGGAGGAGCTTCAGGCTGGTGGTGATCAGCCGGAGTAAGGGACATGGAAGGATTTGGTGGTCACAGGCCTTTAAGGGTGAAGTCAGGGCCAGTCCTCTAGACTACAGTGGGGCAGGCACAGTGCCAGCAAGGGTATGCCAGCCAAGATCTGTGGATCTCCACCACTGCCAGGGCAGAAGAACCAGAAACTACTTCAAGCCTGGGGCATCTGCAGGGTGGGTGAGTTAGGACAGAGAGAAGCCTTGGCACCAAGGGCCCAGCTTTCATGGTGGTCCATTGTCCCCTTCCTCACCCTGACACACTCCTCCTGCTTTCTTATCCCCCCTGAGACATAAGCTCTTGTTTTCCACAGACACCTTCCAGAGAACAGGCAGTGCTGACAGCCATCAGGTGGGGTGGTGGTGGCCAGAGAATGGCCGTTAGGGTTGAGAGCCCTGTGCTTTGTGGTTCTGTTCCATGTCCCCATGACACGGTCTGCTGTGCTAGCATTGTGGAATTGCTTGTGATTTACATGTCAGCTCAGTCTAGGGGCCACAGCATGAAGGCTAGTTCATTGGGTAGGAAGAAGGTGGCGTCCCTGTGTCTACACTTCTGCTGGGACAAGGGGGACATCAGACATGTAGGATGACATAGGAAGAGGCTACGGATACCAGACACCTATAGTCTGGACCTGAACCACTATCCATCCATAACTATCCATCCATACCCTTTACATGTTCTCCAGCCAGGACAGCTCAACCCAGCTTCCTGTAAGGGAATGGGCTTTATCAGTGGGCCTCATGGCATCCCTGATCTGGATCGCTTAAACACTTAGCTCATGTGAGCAAAATGAAAATGTGTGTGTCTGCCGGTCATCCTAGAATGTTGCGAGCCTTCCATTTTCTAGGAGGGCTGTAGACTAATCTGTAGACTGCCCAGCACACGGTGCCCGTGGAGAGAGCCCTAGGCCTCACACCGTGGATCGTTTCTCACACTAGTGGTATAGCATTAGCAGAACTGTACTTCCTGGTTCACTAGTGGAACAGGGACCCAGACCTGTATGCCAGACCGCTTTGGGATTTACATAGAGGTGAGCTGAGGCTGGAGGTAGAAAGGCAGTGGGCACATGTGTTCTGCAGGGCCTAAGAGGTCTTCATGTGGCAGATTCAATGTTCTCTCATTGTGTGCGCATATATATGTGTGTGCTTCTGTATACGGGGTAATCATCCATGTGTGATCTTACACACATGTGCTTGCATATGCATGTTGGTCATATATAGGTTCATAATATGGCACGATCATGTAAGTCCTATGGCATGTGTGCTTGTAAATGTAGATGACTGTGAATGGAATGCCAGATATGAGCAGGAGTGATCATGCATGTGCTGTCATGCATTCTCATATGTACAGGAATGATGGTGTTGTTCTATTGTGTTTAACTTACACGTTTGGATGGCTTGCGTCTGCTCTCAGGTGTGTGATTGCATGCACAGGGTGACCATGCATGCATTTGTAATGCTTGTATTCATACAGTGGAGTGGTTATGCATGTACTCTCATCATATGTGTGCTCATATATATATGAAGTATGTGTGCTGTCATGCATGAGCTTACACATACTATGTGATTGTGCATACACTGTCATGTGTGCATACATATGTGTATGTATGTATGTGTGTATGTGTATATATAGAGGTCATTCATGGTCTGTGAGTGCCTGCCCTGATGCCTGGAGCCTTTCATTTGCAGGTGCGGAAGCTTCCTGGTCCTTCACCCACCCTGGCGTCCTCCCCTGAGGCACAGAGCTATTCTTTGTCTCTCCTGTCATCCCTCTCTGAAAATGCCTGTGCTCTTTGCCACACTCCCTTAGGATCCGGCTCTGATAATGTGATAATGAATGATCATGTTTAATGAGACGCCCCTCTCAGGTCACGCCAGTGCATTTTAATAGGGGCTTGCTGGAGAATACTTCAACCTCAAATTTCCTTCTTTCTCATGAAACACCAGGTCACCTAGTTTTTCTGTCAGAGAAAGGGGGGGGGAGTAGGGGGAGGGAGAGAGAGAGAAAGAGATAGAAGCACATTGCTCAAATAAGTTTAAGAGGTAGTCAAAAAAATATGTCAGTACCAAGATATGTCACACATCAAAGCATTTAAAATGACCCGAGGTAAGAATCAAGGCTTTCCCTGGCACCTACGTGTCCTTCAGCCTGCACTTCTGCAGGCAGCTGTGGGCCAGCCTGTGGCATACGCTGTTACTGCCTTCATAATTAAAAACTATTAAGATGAAGTTCCCACAACATGGAAGTGACCATCGCAGCCATTTCTAAAGGCTTTATTCAGTGGCACCCAGAACATTCCTGTCGCTGGGCTACCATCCCCACTTCCTAACTCTAGGTCGTTTCTCAGCTCACAAAACTGCAACTGTAGCCAGAGACATCACTTTCCCATTGCCCCAATCCCACTCTGTCTGTGAACCTGACTGCTGTACAGACCTCACAGAAGGGCCCAAGACAGTATCTGCTCTGTGTAACTAGTCCATTCTCCTCACGGCAGGATCCTCACGGCTCACCCATGCCTTTGTGGGGTCAGAGGTCAGCGTTTTCCTCTCTAGTGCTAGATGATGCTCTGTGGCATGGATGACCACATCTGTCTGTGTGATGGATGCTCGCTCGCCTTGTTTCTTCCTTTAGCTGTGGTGTGTGGTGCTGCTTTGGGTATTGGTGTATGGCAATGGCCTTGGCCATCCCTGAGCAGCAACATAGATAACAGTGGGTTTTGTCTCAGCAGCAGACTCATGATGTGATAAGCATTTGTGTTTAGTGAAAACCGTCTATCTCTATCTCTATCTATCTATCTATCTATCTATCTATCTATCTATCTATCTATACACACACACATATATATATACACATATATATGTGTATACACACACACACACACACACACACACACACACACATATATATATATATATGTATATATATATATATTACTGCTTCCCATGAAGGACTATTTTTACTTATGGAAACCATAGAATATTAACCGGGAAAATACATTGGTCTAAAGAGACAGCTGCATTCCTCCCAATTTCATCAAATGTGCCATATAGAAATCAAAGAGGGCTGGCAGGTCCCATGAGGCATAGCATGTGGGATTCCTTCCTGTTCCCCACAGCCTCTAACCATAGCGATATCTTTAAGATGGCGTGGTGTATATCTGTAACACTAACATGGGGGGGGGGGTGGAGGGAAGAGGATCGAGAGTTCAAAGCCAGCCTGGGCTACTTGAGACTGTAGGAAAGAAGGAAGAGAGGGAAGGAGAAAGAGAAGAAGGGAGGGAGGAAGGAAGGGAGGGAGGGAGGGAGGGAGAGAAAGGAGTTGGGGAAGCAAGAGGGAGGGAGAGAAAGAAGGAGAGAAGAGGGAGAGCCAAGTTAGAAAGGCTCTGTGTACAGAGAGAGACTTCTGTGCTGAGTGGGCATGCTGTGTGGGGACAGCCTCAGTGTGGCTTATTCCTGCTTGCCCATGTCCAGTGGGCAGGCACATGGAGTTGAAGTTGAGGTGGCCTTGTAAGCTGGGAGCCTGGCTGAAAAACATCTTTTTAAAGATCACCTAACTGCTGGGGAGGCTGCGTCCTTGAGCATGATCGACTCCTCTGACTGTGGGTCATTTTTCTCTCGTAGCTTACGTTCCCGAGGAAGAACTGAAGGCAGCCGAAATAGATGAGGAGCACGCGGAGGATGGTGGGCTGTCTCTGGACATTCAGGAGAGCGAATTTGCGTGCAATGAAGAGACAGAGATCAAAGAAGCCCAGAGCTATCAGAACTCCCCTGTCAGCACTGCCACCAATCAAGACGCTGGCTACGGATCGCCCTTCAGTGAGGGCAGTGACCAGCTGGCCCATTTCAAAAGCTCCTCCTCCAGAGAAGAGAAGGAGGAGTCGCAGTGTCCAGACAGTGTCTCCTACCCCCAGGACAGCTTGGCACAGATCAAAGCCGTGTATGCGAACTTATTCTCAGAGTCCTGCTGGTCTAGCCTAGCATTGGATTTAAAAAAGTCCAATTCTGCCACCAGCAACAACGATGCCAGCCAGAAGGAGAGTTCCACACCTACCCCCACGCCTCCTACTAGTACCGCCAGCACCGCCTGTACCACGGCCACCACGGCCATCACCAGCTGCAGCACCAGCACCAGCCATAGCAGCACCACCAGTAACAGCAGCAGCTCGGGGTATGACTGGCACCAGGCCGCCCTGGCCAAGACGCTGCAGCAGACGTCGTCCTACGGACTGCTGCCTGAGCCCAGCCTGTTCAGCACCGTGCAGCTCTACCGACAGAATAACAAGCTGTATGGCTCCGTGTTCACGGGGGCCAGCAAGTTCAGGTGCAAAGACTGCAGCGCGGCCTACGACACGCTGGTGGAACTGACGGTGCACATGAACGAGACAGGCCACTATCGAGATGACAACAGAGACAAGGACTCCGAGAAGACCAAGCGGTGGTCCAAGCCCAGGAAGCGTTCCCTGATGGAGATGGAGGGGAAGGAGGACGCCCAGAAGGTGCTGAAGTGTATGTACTGCGGACACTCCTTCGAGTCCTTGCAAGACCTCAGTGTCCACATGATCAAAACAAAGCATTACCAGAAAGTGCCTCTGAAGGAGCCCGTGCCAGCCATCACCAAACTGGTCCCTTCCACCAAGAAGCGAGCACTCCAGGACCTGGCATCCCCTTGTTCCCCAGAGCCCACGGGCGTGGCCACTGAGGTTGCACTGAGTGAGTCAGCCAAGGACCAGAAAACGGCCAACCCGTACGTGACTCCGAACAACCGTTACGGCTACCAGAATGGTGCTAGTTACACGTGGCAGTTCGAGGCCCGCAAAGCCCAGATACTCAAGTGCATGGAATGTGGCAGCTCCCATGATACCTTGCAGCAGCTCACAGCCCACATGATGGTCACTGGCCATTTCTTAAAGGTGACAACCTCTGCCTCCAAGAAAGGAAAGCAGCTGGTGTTGGACCCCGTGGTGGAGGAGAAGATCCAGTCCATCCCGTTGCCCCCGACCACTCACACCCGGCTGCCTGCCTCTAGCATCAAGAAGCAACCGGACTCTCCTGCGGGCTCTGTAGCCTCAGAAGAGAAGAAGGAACCTGAGAAGGAGAAGGAAAAGGAGAAAGCCCCACCGGCAGCTGGGGATGCAGAGAGAAAAATCAAAGAGGAGACTGAAGATGCCACTGAGAAGTTTGAGCCCACTGCCCTTTATCAGTACCTGCGTGAGGAAGACCTAGATGACAGCCCCAAGGGAGGAGTAGATATCCTAAAGTCACTCGAGAACACTGTGTCCACGGCCATCAGTAAAGCCCAGAATGGGGCACCCTCATGGGGTGGGTACCCCAGCATCCATGCAGCCTACCAGCTGCCAGGCACAGTGAAGCCACTGCAGTCTGCTGTGCAGAGCGTGCAAATACAGCCGTCTTACGCCAGCAGCGTGAAGTCACTGTCCTCCACAGAGCACAATGCCCTCCTACACTCCCCAGGGAGCCTCACCCCGCCACCCCATAAGAGCAATGTGTCTGCCATGGAGGAGTTAGTAGAGAAGGTCACGGGCAAGGTCAGCATCAAGAAGGAGGAGAGGCCTACTGAGAAGGAGAAGAGCTCCCCTGTCAAAGCCATCTCTCCTGTGGCAAAGGAGAATAAAGATCTTCCTAAGACAGAGGAGACCGGGAGCAAGCCACAGAAGAAGGGCTCGGATTCAGAAACTGGGAAGGCCAAAAAGGAGAGTACATTGGACGCTCACACCCCAAATGGTACAGAACCTCTTAAAGCCAAGGTCACCAATGGCTGCGGCCATCTGGGTATCATCACGGACCACTCGCCGGAGCCTTCTTTCATCAACCCTCTAAGCGCTCTGCAGTCCATCATGAACACCCACCTAGGAAAGGTGTCCAAGCCCGTGAGCCCCTCTCTGGATCCACTGGCGATGCTCTACAAGATCAGCAACAGCATGCTGGACAAGCCCGTCTACCCCACGACCCCTGCCAAGCAGGCTGATGCAATCGACCGCTACTACTATGAGAACAGCGACCAGCCCATTGATCTGACCAAGTCTAAGAACAAGCCACTGGTCTCGGGTGTGGCAGATGCTGTGTCCTCGCCTCTGCGGGAGAGCGCCCTCATGGATATCTCGGACATGGTGAAAAATCTCACAGGTCGTCTGACTCCCAAGTCCTCCACACCCTCCACGGTGTCAGAGAAGTCAGATGCAGATGGGAGCAGCTTTGAGGAGGCCCTGGACGAGCTGTCACCTGTTCACAAGAGAAAGGGGCGCCAGTCCAATTGGAACCCACAACACCTGCTCATCCTGCAGGCTCAGTTTGCCTCCAGCCTTCGAGAGACAGCAGAAGGGAAATACATCATGTCAGACCTGGGCCCTCAGGAGCGGGTGCACATCTCCAAGTTCACGGGCCTATCCATGACCACCATCAGTCACTGGCTGGCCAACGTGAAGTACCAGCTGCGGAGGACAGGGGGAACCAAGTTCCTTAAGAACCTCGACACAGGGCATCCTGTTTTCTTTTGTAATGATTGTGCCTCTCAGTTCAGAACTGCCTCCACGTACGTCAGTCACCTGGAGACGCACCTAGGCTTCAGCTTGAAGGACCTCTCCAAGCTGCCACTCAGTCAGATACAAGAGCAGCAGAGTGTCGTCTCCAAAGCCCTCACCAACAAGACTCTGGGCCCGCTGGGCTCCTCCGAGGAAGACCTGGGCTCCACATTCCAATGCAAGCTCTGCAACCGGACTTTTGCGAGCAAGCACGCAGTAAAACTGCACCTTAGTAAGACGCACGGCAAGTCGCCAGAGGACCACCTGATCTACGTGACAGAGCTGGAGAAGCAATAGTGTGCCGGTGTGCAGGTGGCTGCAGAGTACTGTACTCCCTCTCTTGCTGCACTAGGCCTGGCCTGGCCTGGACCTCGGAAATCAGTCTCTCCTTTGTTGCTGACCTGCCTATCTGGACTTGGTTTTTCTCACACATATTTTGTAGTTATATTTATATGCTCTTTGTCTGATCTGTGCATGTTATTTTTCTTTTCTTTTTTCTTTTTCTTTCCGTGAGTCAAAGTCTGACCTTTATTTTCAGCATCCGTTCTTGTTGTTAAGCTATCTTTTGTAGGAAATAGTGGGGGCACGCTTCGGAGACATTGTTTAGCAGTAAAGAAAAAGATACAAATAGCAGCGATAAAGAGACATCCTAAAATTACAAAGTTGCCATGACAATAAAGGTCACAGGACCTGGTAGTGTCAAGTTTAACCCTTTGAGGACTTTATCTCTGTGCCTTTCACTCAAAAATTAAAAAAAAAAAAGAAATTAAAAAAAAAAAGAAAGAAAAAAGGGGGGGAAAGGCGCTTAAATGCATTTCATTCAGATCAAAAGCTGTGTCAGACACAAAACTTATTTAATAATTAAAAAACGAGCTATTATATGCAGGACTGGTTTGTGACAAGACATGCATGCAGCGGTTGGAGACGGAAAGCTGTCTAGGACTCATGGGGTTAGGAAGCCACAACTTTATATGTTCAAAACAAAAACAATGAACACCCCAGTTGCCACTATGCCCAAACCCTCTGGATGCTGAAAAATGCCACTTTTGGCAAAAAAAAAAGTATGCAAGCTTATTATTTAAAAAAAAGTGTAAAAATGCTATTTCTTTTTTTTCCTGTAAAATACTGCAGTTTATAGTTATTTACAAATGTAAGCTTTGGTATCAGCTGACCTTTCTATAGCGTGATGCATTGGTAAATGAAAAAAAAAAACACAGAAAAAAAAAAACCAAAAAAAAAAAAGGGGGCAAATGTTGGATTCTTTCCTTGTAAACTGCCAGCATCAGCTTACACATGCCTGTATGTTACATATCATATCATTTTAATCGACCCAACTTTCTTTGTACCTTCTGGCTGTATGCTTTCTCTTTTAACTTTTTATATTGTCATTTTATATTAAATTTCTGTGTATATAATGTAAAACCACAATTTTTGGATAAAATTTAGTTCCTGCAGCTTGATTTAAATAGAGAAAAATTACCTGCCCTTGCATCTTCTCAGATGCATGTACTCAGAGGAACTATCAGACAAAAAAATAAATAAATGAAAAAAAAAAAACAGAGCAAGCAGTGCACTATTAATTATACATTTTGATGTCCTGTCATTAATATTGTACAGTCCGTTTTGGTTCACACAATTAAATCCACTGTTTTCTCAAATGTAAAATAAATCCACATGCAGTTCTTGATTTACAGAGATTGTCGTGGCTGTCATTACTTTCCCTTCGAAATGTTATTTCACCCACAAGAGGTATTGCTTATGCGACCAACCAACAACAGTTCTATTCAGACACATCATCCATGATGTGTGTGCTGCTGGCATGCTTCATTCAGATGAGAAGAATCGAAAGTTTAAAGGGGATAATGAACATGTTTACCTCCACTGGGTGTCGAGGATTCCCAGAGTTCAGTCCTTCCGTGGTGGCTGTTTGGTCCATTGATAGGCTGTACTAATTCTTTTAGAGGGTCCTTCCAGACTGTTAGAAATAGTTGCCTTCAGCTTCTTGTGTCCATCTGGGGACTTCCTGGCCAGGGAGCAGGCCAGGCCTCATGCAGCCTGGGCCCTGGGGATCTTGGACGTGTATGGCTGGCTTGTGAGTGTTTTGTTTACTGTCACCTGACAGTTTTTCCATTCAGTCACTGAGTGGAGTACTTGTTTTTGTCATTTCCAAGGCACATGAGGACTCCACCCCAAACAACCAGCACTGGTCCTGAGGTGTCATATCTCAGCTCCTAGATACCTGAACTGGTTACCATGGCCTATTTTCAGCAGCTAAGGACACCAAGACCCCTGATCTCGTCCCTCAAAACACTTAGTAACATAAGGGTTTTTGTTTGTTTTTTGTTTGACCATTTGCTTAAGTCTCTATAGAATTATGTCCTCAGAAAAGTAAGAACTCACACTGTGTTTAGAAATGCCTCTGCAGTTACAACGTTTTGATGACTCCCTGGCTTGCTCTAAAGGTGAGGGTCTGTCCTGTTTCTGCTAATGGCTGACGGAGGTGGCACAGGGCAGGCCTGGCCAGTCATGTTTGCATAAGGATGCTTGCTGAATTTTTCTAACTTTTTTTCATTGGTAAATAGCTGTTTCAGCCATTTAGACATACTACTGGGAGACTAGAAACATTGGGCTGAAGGTTGACACTGGAGCAGCAATCAGGCCTGTGGTGTGCAGGTGGAAATGGGATCCTTGCAAAACCATGTCTGGGTGATGAATGTGTTTTTTAAACTGCAGATCTGCAAACGTTTTGCCCCACGTAGGAAGAGCTGTGAAGCCACAGTTTAACGGGAGGTGAGAGTTCTGAGAAAAAGCCTGCTGAGGGCAGTCCCAGAGTCAAGGTCACTTGCAGCTTGAGTTCCCAGAGTCAAGGTCACTTGCAGCTTGAGTTCTCAGCACTCAAGTGGAGAGGTATAGAACTCCAGCTTTCTTAGTGTTCTTCTTTGTCATTCCTTGCCTCATTGGTACATTGTTACCATTCTAGTTTCCCAGTTGATGGGCAGATGTTTCCTCAACACTACAGAGACCCTGACCCCAGTTAAGGTTACTGAGTCCCTCTAGAGTAACAAGTCCTACTGTGTGCTCTGCATATGTGAACTCATCCCTTCCTTACAGTCCTATACCAGGTCCTGGACTGTCGGCCAGTCACAGCAAGGGGCAGTCATTTATCCATATCACTTGGCTTATGATGGACTGAAGTTGGACTTTGGACCACGGAGTACTTACTACAGTGGCCTTGCTTTGTATTCCCAGAGGACAAGCCCCCAGCGGGAACAAAGCTCTGATTTGACCCCCGGAAGAGGCCAGGGAGGTTTTCTTTTACAGGGTGATGAGAGAGAACCTAGCTCTAGACAATGGAGTGCTGAGGTTCAGTCTGAGTTAGTAGGCAGCTACCAAAAGAGACACCCTACCAAGCTTCCAGCCACCTCCATCTGTGGCTGCAGTAGGTCCCAAGCTTCAGTGACTTTATCTTCTGCTGGATCTGGAAATAAGTCAAAATGATGTCGGTTGTGAGTCTACAACTGGAGTTGCATAGAGGATGCCCGGTGAACCAGAACATCAGCCAGGATAGACAGAAACAAATCCAGGGCTACAGAGCAAGCTCAGCTGCGTGAGTGTTTGCCTTGTTAGCAGAGTCCCAGAGTTGGATCCCCAGAGCCAGGTTAGAGAAGTCAGGTGTGGTAAGCTTAGCTGTATACAGAGCAGGAGAAGAGGGAAGGCAGGTCCTCTGGGCTCACTGGTCCACCTGCCTAGCCTGATGCTGAGTTCCAGCCAGGGGGAAGACCCTGTCTTATAACGTGGATGTTGCAGAAGAATGGGGCCTGACCTCTGGTCCTCCACATGTACATACAGGTACCCACACAGGAGTATACATATATACACACGTAGAATAATCTGAGGGATAAATCAAAGGCTCACAGTTCAAAGACTTAATGTGTCTGCTGCTTTCACTGTGCTGGGGCAAACATCCACCATCTTTTATCTGGCCCAGGATACACGCTTCTGTGCACCATGAGACCCTGTCTCTCCCACCGTCTCCCTTAGTCCTGAGCAACGAATGGGCCCCAAGCGGTTGGAGGGCAGGTTGCCCGTACCCTTAGGCTGTAGAGGGAAGCAGGAACGACAGCAGGCAGCTACTCACTCAGTTCTTCTTGGGTCATGCTGGTGATTGTGCATTTAAAAATATATAATCGTGGTTTGCATTTTATTTGCAGTTTGACCATGAGGTTTAAGAACTCATTAAACACTTCCTGCCTTTGGAAGCGGGATGTTACAAATGTGAGCTGTTTCTCTCCATGTGGGTTGCAGTTATTTAGTCAGTATTTGAAGTGGGATCCAGCCTGTGAAATGATAGACAATAGTTTATATAGGAGAAACTAACATTTAGGTAGTGTGCAGAAAAAGGCGTGTTTAAACATTTCAAGATGTATGTCTCTAATGGCTGGGAGATATATAGGTAAAGCGCTTGTTGGAAAAGCATAAGGGCCACAGTAGCTCATCTCCAGAACCCATGTGAGAATGCCAGACATGTGGCCATGCCTGTGTAAACCCGGCCACTGGCCAGACACAGGCGGATCCCAGGGGCTCACTGTGCAGCCAGCCTCACCTAATCTATGAGTTCCAGGCCAAGGCGAGGCCACACCTGAAGGAGATGGATGGGATTTCTAAGGATGACACCCTTACTTATATACACATATTCATATACACATGAACACAGCACATGCGTGCACGCACACAAACACACACAGTTTATGCCTTTTCATTTCTGTAACTGAAAATCTTTAAAAAGCTGTTGAACTGGCCACTGTGGTACACATCTGGAATCCAGCCTGGAGGAGGCCAAAGCAGGTAGATGTCAGAGTCAGAGGCCAGCCTGGTCTACATAGCAAATTTGAGGTCAGAGTTACATGCAAAGACCCTGTCTCGTTTCTTTTTAAAAGTAAGCTCTCATTATCAGACAAATGCATATCTTAGCCAGTTCCAAGAAACCAGCACACACAAATAATGGTTTTGGGTATTTTTACTTAGGTAGAGATGTTTGTTGTTGTTATTTATTATAATTTCTTAGAAGACAGCAGATTCTATTGAATCTAATCATTGAACTAAACACACAAGAGACATGGGAGAGTAAAAAAAAAAAAGAGAGACATTAGAAATTAAGAGAACTTGTGATTTTACTTAACTTTGACGACAGTGATTCAAGTGACAGCTCACCACAGGAAGTGTGAACAACAAGAACACAAAGGGAAACAAAACCACCACCATTTGCAATTTAGAGACGATCGCTAACATTTTAGTGCTAGCATCTTTCCCCCAGTGTGTTTCCACAAAATAGAGGTCACACTGAACATAATTCCTTGTTTTTCTACCTCCACCGTTAATGGATTGATTCTTATCTTCCTGATTCTTTTAAATACTGATTATTTGATATCTTAGTGGGATATGAGGTAACACAAGCAAGTGCCTAATCGTTAAAAATTTTAAAAGCAACCCCTAGGCTCATTTTTAGACTTTCATTATTTCTCTTAATATTTTTGTAAATAGTTCTGGTCACCACCTTTAAGCCCAATACTTGGAATTGAGATTTCCCTCGCAGCGCAGTGAAACGTGTGGTCAGATCACCCACAGGCGAGCTCATGGATCTACTCCGAAGACAGCCTGTCCTGATCCACTCCGCTTTCTACACAGGGGAGGGTTTAAAACAGTATTTTGGGTATTTTCACTAATTGTCTAACAATGTTTTAATTGAGAGAACTTTTAGTATGTATTGCCTATTGAAGCTATCTAAAGGAAATGCATAAACACACGTGGCTTTAGGCATGTTTTCAGGTGAGTTATAACTTTACTTAAATTCAGGCAATTTGCTTTACAAACACTTCAATAATGAAGAGAAGAAGCATCCACCAATTACCTGGGACTGGGGCTAGCTTGTGGGCAACTGTCTTAATCTCAGGCACCCATTTCTATTTTACCATATCTCATTTGTTGGCAGAGTGCTAATCTAGCTTCCTCAAGCCCTGGGTTCCAACACCAGCCCTGTACAAACTGGGTGTGCTGGTATAGGTCTTCAACCCTAGCATATAGAAAGTACAGGCAAGATGGAAGTTTAAGGACATCCTCCATTACACAGTGAGGCAGGTGGCCTGGACAAGAAGATACTCTGTTTCAAATAAAACAATCAATCAAACAGAGCACAAAATAGCAACACTAACAATCATTTAAAAACAAAGCAAACAAAAACCCCAGTAAACTGGGCGTGGTGTAGGTTTATAACCCCAACTACATGGAAAACTGAAGCAAGACTGCAATTTTAAGACTTTGTAAGCTCTAGAGTGAGTTCAAGGGAAACTTAGTAAAATGCTATCTAAAAAATAAATAAATAAAAAGTGGGCTTGGATTTTAGTTCATTGGAAGAATACTTGACTAGCACATGTCAGACCCTAGGTTCAGTCCCTCCTACTAAAACACCAACAACCTACTCTGAACAACTCCAAATCAACCAAGAGAGTGCTTCTGGTCTACTTCCAAAAGCCCAACCTGCTCACAGGAAGTGAAGTTGAGAATCCTATGATTTACATGTAATTAATTTTTAACGTTAGCAAAACAAACAAACAAAAATCAGAATCAAATGGTAAACTGAGACAGACTACTTATGGTTGGCGCCATCAAATGCAGTTCTTTAACAGTCATTAGCAGGCATGGGTCTTCCTGCAAAACCTTGTTGGTTATTGTTTCCCAAAGTTGAATTACTTTCAGAGTTGAAGTTCAGGGGCACTGCTGAGGGCCTACCTTCATGACCAGGTGTTTCCTGACCAGGCCCCAGGAGCTCACTGCAAGGTGAGCAGGACCTGGGAGGCTCATCGGTTACAATCAGGAGGCTCCTAAGCACATACAGATGGATGCTTTCCCATAAAGAGCAGGAGATGTTTCGGGGCCAACCCCAAGTTTGTCACGTGACTGACTTGAACCATCACCTCAGTCATCCCAGCATGACTGACTGCAGCAGAGGATGATGGGACTTTACTTAGAATAAAGAGTAGAAGTGATTCCACACATCTGACCACATTTTGTTACATGGCTTCCTGCACATTTAAACAGAAGCTTTAAAAAACAGGGAGTTTCTGAGCCTGGGAAGAGGCACATCTTGAAGGTAGATTTAGCATGTATTGAAGTATGAACATTATAAGCATTAAATTATGACACATTATAAACAAAACCACCATCCCAAAACAGTTTTCTTTGAAAACTTGCTTGACCAAAATGTCCATTATTAGCAAAGGACTAGGGACAGGAATATTGGGAGCACCAGTTTCTAAATAGGTAAACAAGAAGGAAACCCAGTTCTGCATAAATAGAATGGCCAAATCCTGTTCTAGGGACTCCAACTCAGCCGGCTTTCCCAGTGGGCTGTCACAAAGTATCAAGCAGGCCCAGCAGGAAAACACTTTTTTTTTCATCAGTAAATTTTTCTCTTTTTAATACAATTGAACTCATTTTTCTTTTTTAGAGTGGTTTCTCAGGCTTTCACAGACTGGACATTAAGAGTTTTCTTTCCTCTTTAAAATACACCAAAAATATGTAGTGGACACTCTAGGACAGCAAAACCAAGGGGAGTTTTAAATCTGCTATCATCAGGATAGGTTAAAGCGATGCAGTGAGTACTCTTTGTATGTGTTTGTGTGCACTGGTACACACATGTACACGTGTATGCTCACCCTTGTGGAGGGTAGAGGTCAAGGTCAACTGTCTTTTTCTATTCCTTACTTTTCTCAAGACAAGGCATCTTAACCGAACCTGGAGTTCATCCGTTTGGCTTGGCTGAGTTCCAGCCATCTACACGTATCCACCTCTCAGTACTGAGATAACAGTTGGGTACCGCTGTGGGTACCAGGCATCTAAACTCAGGTCCTAATGTGTGTATGGCAGCCACTTTCCTGGCTTATCCATTTCTGCATCCCTCTAAGGGACAGCTTTCTTTATATGCTTCCTGTCGTCTACCCAATTTATACCGATTAACTATTAATAAATCACTAACATCAAACTTTAAATCTTAAATATTAAAATAGCAGATGTCAGATTCTGCAGTTATGTTCCAATCTGTTAACTAGAGAGAGACTAGTGCCACAACCCCCTGTATGTCATCTGTAAAATGCTTACTGATAACATAGACCTAGTTTTCACTTTCAAAGCAGTGGATTGTCCTCTTGGCTCTTTCCCTGAGCCTGCTCCGTGAGAGACATGGAGTTCACAGGTCATCAGTGTGAATCAGAGAGTCCACACATGTGCTCAAGCAGCTGTTACTGACTAGGACTGGAAGCCCTTGTGAGGTGGATTGGTGGGACAGGTGACCACCTCTCATGCTGTGTCTGGCGCATTGGTTGGGAACTTGTTCTTTTTTTCTGCCATTCTTTTACCAATGATTAGAAACTGGTGGCATTAAAATCTGAAGTAATTTTCAAGAGGAAGTCAGAATGAAAGGACTGTGTTCATATGACAGAGGGTTGGAAAAAATAATTAAAAAAAAACCCAAGGACATTTAAATAGTAGTTCTTCGCATAGTGAGGGCATATTCCCCTTTAGTTCTGGGTAGATGGTTGGAACCTGGCAGTAAATGACATCTTATTTGTTGTCATGGAAGCATTGTAATACCCTCCTCACAAAATCCTTCGAACAAAACAAAGAAGGCTGGCACAGGTGCAGTTTCCCAAATCTACGCTGCTCAAAGGAAAGCAATAGATGTATAAAAGAGATACCAAGCGACCTACCTCTTACTTTCCTTAAAATGTGCATCCATAAAAATGTCACCCCCCTCTGGTTTTGGGGGCACCTAGAGTTTTGAGTTCCACTGGACTGCTTTTAGCAGCTGTGTTGGAGAGTGGGGCCTGCCTGGAATACGGGAAGTGGGCTGTCTGCAAGCTGGGTTCGAAGTCCCCCCCCCCACCCTTGCTGAGGGTTTCCATGCTAGGAGAATGATCTCATTGCATTGTTTTGACATGAATAGATGCATGAACTTTTTAAAAAAAAGTCTTTTCGGTGTGAAATTGGCAATAAGCTTGCTTGATGCAATTCTGGCAGATACTAGTGGGATGTTCATTTCTTCATGTTTCTCCCCAAGGGCACAGCTGGCCTCTCCTAAGCTTAATGCATTAAAGACAAAGTAAACTATTTATCCTGGTGCAGTAAGAACTGTCCTTAAAGGCTGCACCATCTAGGGTGCTTTGGATTAGGAAAAGAAAATGCTCCTGCATTCTGGGGTTGGGGGCCAAGGGACGGATGCTGTAGAGAGCAAGTGCTTCATCAGCTGGCACCCCATGTGGGCCAAGTGTCTTCTGATGCCATGGTCAGCTCTTGCCATAGAAAGAGAGACACTGGCTCTGAATGTCAGATGGATTACTTGCTCTCTACAGCACCTGCCCCTCCTCCTCAACCCCAGAATGCAGAAGTGTTTCATTTTCCTAATCCAAGGCACCCTAGATGGTGCAGCCTTTAAAGACAGCTCTTACTGCACCAGGACAAATATGTTTACTTTGTTTTCAATGCATTAAGCTTAGGAAAGGAGTGGAGAGAGTCTAAGAGCCATAGGGCATCTGAGAGTTAGGAGAACAGAATTGTAGACAAGTCAGACAGCCTTGAGAGCTCTGGATTGTGGGGCAGCGTTCACCACGACCATTGTTTTTTTTTTGTTTTTTTTTTTTTAAAGTTCATGGCAGCATTCTGTCAACTGCAGTGGAAGGAGAAAAGAAAAGTGAATGGTCACCAAGGCGAGAGAAGGAGAGAGAAAGAACAAAGCTAGAATCAAACCATGGATCCAGTGGAGCATCTGGTGAAAGCAACAGGTATAGCTATGCATCATGGCAAACATGACCAAGACTATGCATGGGCATGGGCTTGGAGAAGGTGATGCTGGGTCTGTGACCACGAGGTAATACATGGTTGGTGGACAAGATACAACTGATACGCCACAGATGGACAAAAACTAAACTAAGCAATTGGAAGGATTCAGACCTGACAGTTGTAGATGGTTTTTGGTATGTCAGTTGGTAAAGAAAGCATCAGCGAAGGAGAATTGGAGCATGGCCTGTCTAGGGTTAAAGATCTTTAAGCTTTAGAGAGAATGTATAAAAGAAAACTCTTTCTGAAATAATTTATGGAAATGCCGTGCTCCCTTTGAAGGCTCCATGTCACTGTGTGGCACTACGCAGTGTTCTCTTTCTTCACCTGTCAGGCAAAGACCACCTCGAAGAGTCTCACTGCTGATTACTAGTTAATTGTCATTAATAAGTGACAACTGACATTATGGGGGCTTAATGCAGAGAGAACAGAAAAGAGCCGCAGATATTCTAATGAGCTGACTCCTACGTGCCCTCTATTGTTGTCGAAAATGAGGAGCTGTCGTCATTGTTCAGGAGATGGGCTTCGGCTGCTCTGGAAATATTCTCTCTAATTTCTTTATGCATAGATAATTCCTGGTGCTCTGTATTTCTCTCTCTCTCCGACCCCCCTCTCCTTTGAACACACGTTCACACACACACATGGACACACATGGAGACACACATGGGCAAACATGAACACCCATATGGACATGTATACACACACATAAGGCCACATATATATACACACAAAGGCACACATGCACACACACATGGACATACATGTACACACATGTACACACAGGGGCACACATGTATACACATGGGCAAATATGCACACCCATATGGACACACATTCACAAATACACATGGGCACACATGCACACACACATAGACACACATCTAAACATATATGTACACACATGCATGAACACACATGGGCACACATGCATATACACATGGGCACAAACATGGGTAACATGCACATCCATATGAACAGACATGAACACACACACACGGGCACACATGGACACACATGTTAACATGCACACCCATATGGACACACATGAATACACACATGGGCACACATGGACACATGGGAATACATGCACACACACATGGGCACACACATGGGTAAACATGCACACCCATATGGACACACATGAATACACACACGGGCACACATGTACACACATGGACACATGGGTACACATGCACACACACATGGGCACATATGCACACACACATGGGCACACACATGGGTAAACATGCACACCCATATGGACACACATGCCCATATATAAGGGCACACATGCACACACACATGGGCACACATGCATGCACATACATGGCCACACATGTATCCACATGGACATGGATGCACATACACATGGACTCACATGCCCTCCTTTTCAGCCTTTCGTCTGAGCGCATTTTGAAAAGAAGAAAAGAAAGAAAGAGGAAAAAAGAAAGAAAGAAAGAAAGAAAGAAAGAAAGAAAGAGGAAGAAAGAGAGAAAGAAAGAGGGAGGGAGGGAGGGAGGGAGGGAGGAAGGAAGGAAGGAAGGAAGGAAGGAAGGAAGGAAGGGAGGGAGGGAGGTAAGAACAGATGAGAGTTATTCCTGGACAAGGGATCAATGTGCTCCAAAGTGCTTATCTGTATACAACAAGAAGATGGACGAGAGAAGCTGCTGCTTAGCATCACCGTGCTCATTGATTGATATGGGAACGGAGGTTGAGAGGGCCGAAGTGGAGAATGGAGGGTAGGAAGACAGAAGAAAGCAGGGATTAGCAAGCAGAGACAGGACAGTCATGGCTCCAGCACCAAGAGTGGTGACGGGGAACATATGAACACGTCATAGCCAACCTTCCAGAGCGATGCTACTCTTCCCAGCCCTCTGAGCACACAACAAGAGCAATGAAAATCCCCACAGAGTCTTCCAGAAGAGAAGCCAGGGTTGCAGTAATTGTCATTCATCTTTTGTAAACTTTATTCACACAAAATTGGGCTATTAAATCCTTAGTCATAATAACATCCAGAATTATTTTTGCCTGTGTGTGTGTGCACATGCACGTGCATGTATGTGCATGTATCTGTATGTACATGCATCCATGCTATGTGATTTTGGGGAAGAAATTAGGTAAAAAGTATACAGCAGACTCTCCCTCATTGTCTTTAATCTCTTCCATTCCCCATCCTTCTACCTGTATGAGTTTTAGCCTTTAGCTTCCACATGCGAGTTTTACATGGTCTCTCTGTGCCCGGCTTACGTTGCTTACCATAATGCTTTCAGACTTCATCTGGGTCTTCACAAATGACAGGATTTCTCACCTTAAAAAAGCCAAGCAGTATTCCATTTTTTCATATGCATATATGTACTCTGTGTGTGTGTGTGTGTGTGTGTGTGTGTGTGTGTGCGCGCGCACATGTGAAGTCTCTAGAGATAGCTCAATAGGCAAAATGCCTGCCATGCCCGTATGAGGACCGGAGTTGGATTCCCAGAACCCACATAAAACTGCTCATGATAGTGTGTACTTGTCATCCCATGCCGGAAAGGGGAGCAAAATAAGATCTGTAGGGCTTGCTGGCCAGCCAGTCCAGCCTAATTAGTGAGTCCCAGATCCTAGTCTGTTTCAAAAAACCAAAGTGAACAGCCCACAGGGAACAACATCAGTGGCTTAACTATGGCTCCACATGTGCATACATGTGCTGTGCGCACACACAAATGAGTGATATATGAATGTGTGCACACCTGTATACAGTAAACAGACAGGTGATGAATATGCTAGGTAATGTCACTTGTTCTCTCTCCGATGCATACGCGCATCAGAGCATCACATCACCCTTAAATATATACAGTGATCATTTGTCAATTAAAAATAAGTGGAAACAAGAAGATAAGCCCAGCAGAGCCTGCGCGACAGGAGGCTCTCGCTGATTCTCAGTGTTGTGAGAGGAGAGGGCAGGTGTCAGGGTGCGTGTTGCGCTCACTATCAGTTCTAATTCTAAACGGGAGCATGGTATCTGGGCGAAGGCTCAGGCTGACACCAACAGGGAAGAGATGTGTTGTTTTCCGAGTGCCAACACCTCCTAACAACCATTTTCCGTGCTATCAGATCATTTCACACCCGCCGTCCCACCTTCTCTGAAGTCTCATCACACACAGGCAGTTCTGAGCCAGAACCTGAAGCCTGCGCTGGGAAGAGAAAGGCCCTGCTGTCTTAAGACTCAGTTGCTTTGTCCTCCCTATGTGCTCTCCCTGCCTTTGTCTCTTGTCCTGTGGTGGATCTGGAAGACCAGTGGCAGTGAGGTCTGCCTGCCTCCACTTGCAGAATCATTCTTGGCTTGCTAATGAGTCGGGGCAGGCCAGAAAGTTATAGCTCAGGATGACCCTCCTTCTTACAGATCACTGGAGCTAGCCAGCTCCCTCTGCCCACACACGTGTTCTCTTCTCAGCTAAAGAGTGTGGTGCTGTGTATGTCTGATGCTTAGCACCATTGGACACCTATGTGCTTTGAGTGTGAAATGTTGCCTACTGGCTCATGTGTTTGAACACTTGGTTCACAGCTGGTGGTGCTATTTGGGGGGAGGTTATGGAGCCTCTAGGAGGTTGATGGAGTCTTGCTGGAGAACATAGGTAACTGTGGGTAAGCCTTACTACTTTGTAGCCAGCTGTACCTCCTGCCTGCTCTTAACTTACAGATGAGGATTGCAATGTGAGCAGCTGGGCAGGAGAGCTTGTGGAGGAAGTGTGCTGGTCAGGAGGACTTGCTGGCCTTTATAGACTCCAGCCGAAGCATTCTGCCCTTTTTCAGGGATCCAGCTTTTGTCCTTAGGAGTTAGGAACTGACCATTTCTAAGGGGAGCCCACCAAAATAGACAGGGGAACTGGATTCTGCTCTATTTCCACCAAAGTCTCACCAAATCTTGTTAATTTTATCTGGCCCTGGGGTGAATTCAGGCTCCTCCTCATTGGGTTGGTATGGGCCAGGGCCAGGGCCAGGGCCAGGGCCAGGGCCAGGGCCAGGGAAGTCTGTGGCTCCCCCTGGCTTTAGGGGTAAAGCTAGTAGGTGGGAGAGTTGGCATCAGGCAGGGAAGACCATACACTGCTATGGTGCAGCTAGAGGACCTGAGCTGGTGAACCAGGAAAACGATGACCCCATTCTCCAAATGCATTGATCGTTTCCACTGTGGTGTCTTGATGATGTTCCCCTTCTATTCCTGGAAGGTCCTCCATTGTATGTCTTTGTCATTCCGGCCTCACCTTTCTTTGCTCTTTATTTTTAATTCTTGAAATGTATTGGTTGTGCCTCTGATGTGCAAATCTCTCACCCTCTGCGCACCCCCCAGTGTGTGTGTGTGTGTGTGTGTGTGTGTGTGTGCGCGCGTGTGTGCGTGTGTGCGTGCGTGTGTGTGTGTATGTGTGTGTGTGTGTGTGTGTTGTTCCTGAATGTAGGTGCAGGGGTATATTTGCCATATAGGGCATAAGGAGGTTAGAGGACAGCCTTCTGGAACAGGTCCTTCTCACGGTTCTCCTTTGTTTGAGGTAGGGTCCATTGCTACTTTATAGCCAGGCTTCTGGAGACTGTCCTGTCTCTGTCTCCCATCTTCCCTTTCGATGGACAGGAATCGCAGATATGGACATCACTGCATCCAGTTAGGTTTTCATGGTTTCTGAGGATCAGAGCTCATGTCAGCAGTCTTGTATGTCAAGGCTTCCAGCTGTTGAGTGGTCTCCCGAGCCCCCTGCCTCTCTGTCACTTGTCTGCAGTTGGGTGTCTCAGCTCTTTGAGTCATTTCTAATCTTGGCTTGTCATCTACTGTAGTTTTTGTCACTTTTTCTACAGTCTGCCACCTGGTCACCGAGGTCTGCTCATGAAAATCTTCTCATGCACTTTTTGTTCTTTAATTAGCATGAATATAGATTTTGTTCATTACAAAGCAACCTTCAGTGTCCATTCTCCATGGAGGGGATGTCATGCTCCAAACCACGCTGCTGTCACATCCAGCAATGGATGCTGAGAGCCACTTCCGGTGACAACAGACCCATAGTCTGCAGCATCATAACTTTGGACGTCACATCACTGCTTCACAGCAGAGTGAAGACTCCTCCTTCTTTCTGTTGCTCTTCTATGGTATTTGCTTGGCACTAAGGCACACACAACTGCCACAGGCATAGCGGCAATCAATAGCCTTCTACTGACTACAGGTTCTGTAGGGTCCCTTTGCTCATAGGCTCAGCAGGTGCACCTACACCTCTGAAGCATATGA
The DNA here is from genome assembly GCF_000001635.26 of Mus musculus. Classification (NCBI taxonomy): domain Eukaryota; kingdom Metazoa; phylum Chordata; class Mammalia; order Rodentia; family Muridae; genus Mus; species Mus musculus. The sequence goes on along the minus strand of NC_000084.6, from coordinate 83,998,187 downwards.
TGTCAATGAGAGATCCTGTCTCAAAAAATAAGGAGGGTGGCACCTGAGGAATGACATCTGGGGTTGACCTCTTCCCTTCACACATATGTACATACACACATGCTCTTACATACAGGATACAGACACATGCATACACACACACACACACACAAGCACACACAGATAAATAAGGGGCTACTAAACATCCACTGTGAAGTTATTTCCAGACTTTAGATCTTACAAGTTACAGATGCCTCTTCCATGTTGGTAATTGTTGGTTTGCCAAACAGTTATAATTATAATATAACTATACTCCAACTAAATAAATGAGAGACTGTTGAATCGTTAGCAGTCTAGGAATTCCTAGAATACTTTGATAGAAGCCATCTAGCTGATGTGATAACTCAGCGGTGGCAGTCTCAACTATATCTGTGGTGTTCCTTAACTGTGGCTTGGATGCTAGCGTGGCTAAGTCAGAGCTCATCATCCAGGGTTCTCCTGGTACCACATGTGCCCGCCAAACCTGGGTGAGACATTGTCTCACATGTCCCTGAAATGTCACATCCAAGTGTGACCCTCACCAGGATCTGACTGCTGCATCGTCTAGAGGCCCCAAGCAGGGGGAGTTATTTGTTCGATGTTATTATTTCTGCCAGTGGAGGAAGGTAAGGGTAAGCTTTCCTTTGTGTAGACACTGATTTTTGTCAAGATATTGTAAAAGTGTTCATTTGGGGAGGTGGGATTGAAGTGGGACCGGGAAGGAGGCAGGCGCGTGCGGGGCGGGCTGCGGGAACGCTTCAAAGCTCACCCTTCCCTTCCCTCTGCTCTTGGCTGGTGTTTTGATTAGTTTGTCCCTTAGGCTATCATTAGTGTCTTTTAGGGGAAAGTACTCAGTCCATAAATATGAAAATAAGCCCATAATTGACCCTTGGACCGAATTTGTTTCCATTAGGTTTTGCTGTTGAAAGAGGCGACTGTTGCAGAGCGACATGCTTGTGAAATAAGCGGACAGTGGGGTGCCTGGAGCAGCTGATGACAAAGGCACGGGAAGGAAGGGGGAAAAGAGCGGGAGGAGATGGAAAGGAGGCATTGCTTCCAGCTGGAGGCATAATCCGGTACAAGTGAATGGAGCGTGCCTAGAGAACGTCTTCACGAGTAACTAATTGGATGTCCGTGGCAGAGCAACCATACGAGGCCAACATCATCGTCCACGCGCGTAAGTAGGATCCCATCTAGGTGTACCTGTAGAAGGCCAATGTAGCAATGAAGTTGCTCAGTGGAAGATGCAAGCTAATGGTAACACAGGAAGGCGGAGGGCAAAGGAAGCACCGGGCACAGGGTTACCCGCCCCACTTTCAGGGTCTCCTGGGGACCCTACTGGGATGAGATCAAGTTCTCTTCTCTCCAGGGACCAGGCACACTGTGGCATCTGTGTGGGCACCACAGGCTGGACTGCAATGCTCCAGTTGTTGCTTTGGTTCTGGGTCTGGCTGCAGAGTCCTGCTGCCCACTAGAAAGTGCATCTCCTCCCGTTATCATCTTTTTCTCACCCAGGAATCCCTATTTCTGAATGAGAACACATGGCCTCACAGTTATTAATACTGTTATTAATACTGCAGCATTAGGGTGATGCTGAGCTTGCATGAGAACTCGGAAGGAAAGACACAATTGGCTCAGAGTACTGGGGGCAGAAAGTCTGGCATCTGAAGTCCATGCCCTTCCCAGAAAGATTCATGGTAGGTTTAGAATCCATGGGGAGGCTGGCTGGAGAGGGACCCATCAGGAATCTGGCAGGGCCTCAGGGATGCTCTGCTAGGGAGACCAGCTGGAGTTCCTCCCCAGAGTCTGCCAGTTCCTCGCTCCCCAGACAGGCTCTGCTCAGCAGTTCTCAGGGATGCAGGGCACTGCTGATGCTCTGTCATATGGAAGATGTCTCCTACCTGCTGATGAGGGATGCAAGACAAAGGGAGAAGATGTCCTCAGGACAAGAGGAGTCTTTCTTCTTCCCAAACCCAACCCTCCCTCCTCCCGTTATTTTTTTTCTTTCTCTGCTCTTCAGAACCATCTTTATATAAAAGTATTTCATTGTGCTTCAAATCTGATGTGTTGCAGTAGGTGGTTAACGCTGCTCATAATGCTCCAGAGGCCGCGGAGAGAGTTCCTCGCTACTTGCCCCAGTGTTCTGGATTCCCAAATGAAACACACTTGCACACACACACACACACACACACACAGAGAGAGAGAGAGAGAGAGAGAGAGAGAGAGAGAGTCTTATATTTAATATGCCTTAATCAGCTCAATGGTTGGGCCACCCCAAACATCCACATGTCTAACACCTCCCCTCCGATATTCCTGAGTTATTACTTACTAAAATTTATATTCCATTCTTGTTGCCCTAGACCCAGTGTGGAGGTGGGGTGGGAGGTGGTGGTGGTGGTGGTGGTGGAGGTGGGGTGGGTGGGTGGGTGGTGGTGGTGATTGGAGCCGCTCTTCCCTGGCTCTTACATGATGGCTATGCTCTCTTTTCTGCACCCCACAGGCCTAGTCCTTCCTTTCCCAGAAAGGTGATTCTCAATTCTCCTTTCTCTCTGTCCCCTTGCCCACAAGTTCTAAAGTCCCTCCTCTGTTTCCCTGCCCAACCATTGGCCGATGACAACTTTATCTACCCATTGAAATCAACTGGGAGCAGAGACCTTCAGCATCTTACATGCAGATTTCTGCACAATCTTGAGGGACCCAAAATTAAGATCATACAAGTGTTAAGCCAAATCCACAGCACTGATTCCCTAAGGAATCTGGCTTGATGATCAAATCTCATCAAGGCAGTGTTTGAAACTGTGTTCCCCAGACCAGTCATTGCCCAGGAGAGGGGGCTGGCAATACATAAGCCAGGAGACTGTTTTCTGGCCAAATGGCTTTAGAAATCACTAGGCTAAAGAGGCCTTCTTTGTAGCAGGCTTTAATGGTGACTTCTAAGTAAAGACTATGAACTATCATATTTGGCTAAGGTTTTATTTATTTGTTTTGTGGCAAGATTTTTTATATGTAGTATAACTGTTATAGTTTCAATTCTGTTGTTGTAATAAACTATGACAAAAGGCAACTCAAGAGAGAAAGGGTTTATTTTAGTTCACAAATCTAGGTTACAGTCCATCATAGCAGGGATTCGAGGTGGTAGGGACTCTCACAACGTTTAGTCAGATCATATTACAGATTAGCAGAGAAGTGGATGCATGCATGCATGTATGCTTGCTTGCTTGTACTCAGATTGCTTTTACCACTCTTAAGAGAGTCATACATCTGCACACCACCTAGGGAATGAAGTTGCCCACAGTGGGCTAGAGAAAAATCCATCCTCTAGCTATGCATACAGGCAAATCAAATGCAGACAATCAATCGCTCATTAAGACTCCCTTCCCAGGTGATTCTAGTTAGGTTGTATCAACTTGCCAATCCAAAACAAGTATCACAGTAACACATAACACTTAATCATTTTAAAGCATGCAGTTCAATGACATCAAGTTTATGTATAGGGATATATTATCATTACCACCTTCCAGTTTTGGAACCTTCCCAACTTCCTAAACAGATGCTTTCTACCTACCGAATACTAACTCCCTGTCAACTCGCACTTTACTTTTTATGTGAATGATTTTGGCCATGCTAGGTGACTTTTATATTGTTAGCTATAATGGAAGCATACTTAGAATAATGTCCTAACGGCTCATTATGTTGTGGTATATAATAAAATTTCTACCTTTCTAGGACCAATTGACACATACAGTGTGCGTGTCACACACACACACACACACACACACACACACAGTGGTGTGTTTATTCATTCAGTGCAGATGTAGATTGCTCCTATATTTTGGATAGTATGGCTAAAGCTTTTGTGAATATTGGTGTACACATGACTATTTGAGTTCTGAAATCTAATTTCTTTGGATATAAACTTAGAGTGGAACTTTTTGAGGAGCCAACAAAGCATTGTCCATCATGGCTATATGTTCTGTGCAGTCCTGAGAGTGATCTATGATGGATACACTTTTAGTTTTGAATGAGTGAGCAAGTTCATTAGGTATATAGGAAGCCAAAGTAAAAGAATATATAGTCAGTCAGACAGACAGACAGCAAAATGTCATTATGTTCTTAAAATATTCAAGAAAAATTGGGGCTAGATAAACTGTTCAGTGGTTAGGAATACTTGTTGCTCTTGCAGAGAACCTAGGTTTGGTTCCCAGCACCAACATTGTGACTTATGATCATTTGTAACTCCAGTTTCATGGAGTCAGACTTCTCTATCAGTTTCCCAGGGCATAAAGTATGAATATGATGTACAGACATGCATGTAGGAAAAACACTCATAAATTATATCTGAAAAAATTCCAGCAGAAACTGCCTCAGTTAGGGTTTTATTGCTGTGCATAGATACCATGACCAAGGCAACTCTTATAAGGACAACATTTAATTGGGGCTGGCTTATAGGTTCAGAGGTTCAGTCCACTATCATCAAGGCGAGAGACCATGGCAACATCCAGGCAGGCATAGTTCAAGCTAAGAGTTCATCTGAAGGCTGCTAGTGGAAGACTGACTTCCAGGCAGCTAGGATGATTGTCTTAAAGTCCACACCCACAGTGACACACCTACTCTAACAGGGCCACACCTTCTCATAGTGCCACTTCCTTGGCAGAGCATAAACAAACTTCCACATTCCACTCCTTGGCCCCCATAGGCTTGTTCAAACATATGAGTCTATGGGGTGGGGGGGGGCAATACCTAAACATAGCATAATGCAAAAATACATTTAGTCCAACTTCAAAGGTCCCCATAGTCTATAGCAGTCTCAACAATGTTAAAAGTCGAAAGTTCAAAGTCTCTTCTGAGATTCATCCAATCACTTAACTGGAAGCCCCAAAGCAAGACAGGAAACCAGCTAGACAGACAAGCTCTGCATGTCCATGTCTGATGTCAAAGCAGTCTTCAGATCTTCACTCCTTTTTCATCTGCACTGACTGCAACAAACTTCTTTCTGATGGGATGGTTCCACTCCCTGTTAGCAGTTTTCTTCAGCAGATAGCCAATGGCTCTAGCATCTTGAACATCTTGGGGTCTCCAAGGCAGCTTCTTGTTTCAATGTCTGGGATACACACATGATCTTCTGTCTTACTCAGGGTTTGTATTCCTGCACAAAACATCATGACCAAGAATCAATCTGGGGAGGAAAGGATTTATTCAGCTTATACCTCCACACTGCTGTTCATCACCAAAGTAAGTCAGGACAGGAATTCATATAGGGCAGGAAGCTGGAGGCAAGAGTTGTTGCAGAGGCCATGGAGGGATGCTGCTTACTGGCTTGCTTCTCTTGGCTTGCTCAGCTTGCTTTCTTACAGAAGCCAGTACTACCAGCCCAGGGATGGCACCACCCACAACGGGCCCTCCCACCCTTGATAACCAAATGCCTCCATGAGATCCAGCTGTAAGGCATTTTCTCAAGGGAGGCTCCTTTCTTTGTGATAACTCCAGTTTGTGTCAAATTGATACACAAAACCAGTAAGCAGAGAAACGGCGAGGAAGCCCTGTGAAGGAGAGTCTGATATCCAGCAGACAGGGACTAGGGAAGCCTCATTCAAGCTGCCAGCTGGAGCCCTGATGAGGCTTCCTCCCCATGCTGAGCTCATCTTGGCTGGGCTTCCAGTTTTGCTTTCCCACTGCAGGCATGGTTTACCATCTAGCTACTTTGACTCTTGCTACGTTTGCTGTTCGCTTTCTTCACTGTCATAGACTTTGGGGGTAACCTATCTCCACACAGGAGGTCTTAGGGGATACCTAGGGTCTGCAATGAGGTAGCCAACCCTACTTCTGGAGTCAGTTATTCAGTGAGCTCAAACAACATGTGATAATCTACCAATATCATTAATATCACACTATACCATCCACACTCATCAGTAGTCCACAGGGATTCCAACTTCTCCTTATCTTCATGAACACCTGTAATTGTTCGTTGCTTTCTTTCATTCATGGCTATGTAAGTGGGTAGGAGGCATAGCTCATGGTGGCTGTGCTTTGCCTTCCCTGAGGATTGATGATGCTGGCCACATTTTCATCATTACATTTTCTCTCAGGAAATGTTTGCTCATGTCTTCTATCTAAGATCCACCGCCAGGTCCATTGTCTACAAACACTCTCTACAATTTTTCTTCTAAGAGTTCTGTAGTTTTCACTCTGATGTGTACGTGTGTGGCTCACCTTGAGTTAATTTTTATATGACGTATGGCAAAGGTTAATTTCTTCTAGACAGCACATGGCCTCCTACTGGTCTTATGCCACACACTGGAGGAAGTGACCTATTGTTCTCTTTGAGTGGAGTTGGAATCACTGTCAAAGTCTTCTGGGAATCGCATGAAACTTTATTCAAGTCCATTGATCAATATATTTGTCCCCATGGTAGTGCTACACTAGATCTCTGTAGAAAATTTGGAATAAAAAAGGAGAACGTTCCAGCTGTGTCTTGATTTTTAAAATTAGCAAACATTCCCTGACCCTGGACTTATTGATCTCTTATAGCTTCTAAAATTCAACTTCAAGGGTATTTTTTCAGCTTAGCTATAATTTATTATTCAATAGTTTTAAAGAAAACCATTTATCTATTTCCATTCAGGTTTAACAGTTCAATATAATAAAATAGTAGTTGAGACAGTTTAAGATGTAGAAAATTGAAATTTTATGCTCGTCTCGGAAAACTCATTGCTATGTAAGAAGCAGAGTCCCCTTACCTCCCTGAAATGTACTAATCTAACTCTCATGTGCCTCACCTTTCCCCTCCCCAGTCACCAGGGAAGATGGCAGCCTGAGAAGGATGTTGTGACAGTTAGTGAAATGGAATCCCCAAAATGCTCGAATGAAAGAAAACTGTCGTCTGCATTCAAGTAAAAGCTCTGGGACAACTCCTGAACAGGTCCCACACGAGCGATCCAGATCACTCCATGGAGTATATGAAACGATATGTAGCCCCTGTCTCTGGAAATTCTGAGATTATCTGAAACCCGAGAAAAGCACCCCTGTCTTCAGTTGTTCATTACAACGAAGCTCACCTTGGCCGAGAGCGGAAGGAAACTCTGAACTGTCCATCAGTGGATGGATGGATAAAGACTGTGGTATGCATATGGCACCGGGTGCCATTCACACACACACACACATACACACACGAGAGAGAGAGAGAGAGAGAGAGAGAGAATATCTATCCTGGCATTTGTGACAACATGGTTGGAACTGGAGATAACTGTGCTTAATGAAAGATGCCAGGCACAGAGAATCAAGCAGCCGGCCATTGCAATTACAAAGTCCGAGAAAACTGACCTCACTGAAGTTGAGAGTCGAATGGTAGATACTGAAGGTTGGTATCAAAGAGAAGGGGCTGGCAAAGGGTTGAGTGATGGGTATTAAGTTACAGTTAGAAAAGAGTAAGGCATTCTAGAGTACTCCTGTACAGTAGGGTGATTGCTGTGGAGAACAGCAATGCACGGCACATGCTTCACAAAGGTAAAATAAAGGATTTGAAAGTTATCACCATAAAAACATTACTTAAAAAGATAAATAGATTTGGCTTGATTTCAGTGGTTCAATAAATATAATATATATAAAATATATAATATTTTATATAATATATATAAAATCTTATATATGACTCTATAAATATATACTTTTTAACCTGTCAGTTTGAAAACAAATTTAAATTAAGCCAGGTATTTTGACACATGTGTAACCCTACTGCTTTGAATGCTGAAGCTGAAGGACCTTGAAGTTCTGGGGCTCACTAGAGTGGGATGAGGGATTTTTTTTTTTTTATACTCTGTGACTTCTGTGTGTGACAGAGTCCGTTAGTTACATTTTTCTCGTTGCTCAGATCACTGTTCCTCTCTCAGTGTCTGGATGTGCAATATTCAAGAGAGGGGTGAGTGCTGAGAGGGTTTGTTTTAGTTTTATAGAATTGTCTTGAGGGCTACAGGTTCAATGCCTAAGCTTTTGACAGTGCACTGCTATGTGTGTGAACAGACACTAGGCAAGGGTCAGCACACCCCTCGCTGGTCCTCTGAGTCTCTGCAGCCTTCTGGTGTGGCTCTCCAAGTTATAAACTCAAGGTTAGGGAGCCTGGTGAGGTTCTTGGTTCCTTGTAGTTTCTATGCAGAAGAAGCTATGGTTTTTAAAGCACAAAATTCCATAGAGTTTATTATTTGTTTGTGTACGTGACATACATGTTCCTGTTGTCATTAGCATATGTGTGTATAGGTTTGCATATGTGTGTATAGGTTTGCATGCACACATACTGGCAAATGTGTGGTAGCCAGATTGACTCCCATGGCAAGACTTATCATAGCATGCTCCTTCCATATGTCAGGTGTTATGCATTAATTATAATATATTCCTTGGGCCATGACCTGGCCTCGGGATTAAGAATTTTCCAGCTTTAACAGGATTGATCTAAAAACATATCACCAGTGGAAAGACAATGAAAAGATTGTTTGAGAAATAGACTTCTGCTTATGTTCAATGCCCCCTCCATGGGACCATTGCCAAGTATTGGTGGTTAGAGACATTTAGAGTATGAACACCTGTGTGCATGCATGCATATGTGAGCACACACATACTCACATGTATGCACAAAGGCATGCACACACATAATTTATTCTCAACAAGGAGTTCCCAGTGGAAGGGGAACATACAATCTCTATTAACAATAATAAGAAGAACTATGTGAGAAACTCCAATCCCAGTCTTGGAAGTTCACCCCCAGGCCCACATAAATTTGAGTGGTTGACCATTTGAAATGTTCTTTTATAGGTAATAAAGGCAGAAACAAGCAGCAACATGTTTTCTAAACCTGGCCACCCACTGGGATCTGTCTTCATAAGTCTTCAGATTTTCTTTCTTGAGTCCAAATGCAGTGTACACTTCGATGCCAAGGGGTAGTGGCCTTCACAGCTCAGTCCCAGGTTCAGACAGTCCTACTAGGAATCCTCTTTCTAGATGCTTTGATTAGCAGTCCTCAAGCTGACCAATGAAGCTAATTCTATTCTTTATTTCTGTAACTTGTATAGCATTTATAGACTAGCATGTGAAAATGAGAATCCATGATGCAAATAGTCTTTTATCCAAACTCAATCCAACACTACCACTCACAGTGAGTTCACACATGCAATCACAGGTCTTCACAGGTGTTCACACATGCACTCACAGGTGTTCACACATGCAATCACAGGTGTTCACACATGCAATCACAGGTGTTCACACATGTACTCGAAGGTGTTCACACATGCACTCACAGGTGTTCACACATGTATTCACAGGTGTTCACACATGCACATGCAGGCGTTCTCACATGTGTTCACAGGACTTCACACAGGTACATATAGGTGTTCACACATGTATTCACAATGCATTCATAGGTGTTCACACATGCACACATTTGCATGTGCACTGGCAGACTCCTGCACTCTCATCTCTATGGATACATCTAATTATAAGAAGATGGTGGGTGGGCTTGTCCAGTAATATGCAGATTAGATAATTGGTTGATTTCCCTTAAACAGCTCTATTGAAATACAGATAACTAAGAAGACTACACATATTAAAAAGCTCTGGACATATTCATACACTTTGACTTCATCACCAATACAGGTAAGACACAGGCACATCCCAGAATTTTCTGTACGTTTCATATTTTTTTCTATGACAGAAACACTTAACATGAAATCAACCCTGTTAGCAAATTTTGAAGCACACAACTGTCTACATTATTAGCCTCTACTATGCCCTCAAGCACTTGGATTTAAAAAATATGTTTCTGGAACTTATTTATTCACTCATTTATTTATTTCTCTATATTGCTGTGAGATATGTTCTGTTTTCATCAGTCATATAAATAATTTCTCAATATCTCAGGGCAAACCAAACAAACCTGGCAGTCTGATTGAAGGTCTCCCTTCGGAGACCTACAGGCCAGTGGCATCGGTGTAGAGTGCCCGGGTTCCCAGTGCAGCTTGTGCCTAGGGTCCTCCTCACAGGGGCATAGCGTGGAGCCAGTCTAGGCTTTGGGGGAACTCACCATACTCCTCCCGCTCAGCCTTTGTTTGGGAGGCAGAATAGTCTGCATCTCCATTGTCTTCAGCTTGGCCTTATCAGAATTGGGAGATTCCTCCACGTTCTGGCATATCTGTCTTTTTTCTGTGCCCGAACTCCCACTCAAATACTGCAGCCAGAGTCCCAGACTATTTTTTATAAATATTAGCAGGGCTAAGAAGAAGGATTAGTGAGGTGTATGGAGGGAAATGAGTCTTCTGATTTGTACCTCACTTCTTCCGTGCTTCCTAGCGGCGTCTCGGCTGGGGGAGTTCTCATACAGCTCGAACCAGCCTACTCCTGTTCTCATCATCTCCCCTGTCTTCCCAACAGCCCACAGAACCAGTCCTCCTTCCTGCCTGTCCTCAGCTGAGAGGAATCACGGAGCAGGTGACGGGTGCTCTGCAGGAGAGAGGATGGTTTGAGAAAAGCAACAGGTCACTTGTATCTGCTGATGCCTTCCTTGGTGCCAGGCCCTCTGCATAGAATGTGTGTGAGCATGTATATTTGTGTGTACACAGGAGCACACACACACACACACACACACACACACGGAAGAGAGAAAAGCAGCAGAGGGCCAGCATCACTCTTCTCTGCTTCCTGTTGACTGGCCATGAGGAGACCATGCTTCATGATGCGTTCTCCATCATGAAGGACTTGGGTTTGAGGCCACGAACTAAAATAAACCTTTGCTCCCTTAAGTTACATACATTGAGTGTATTGATTGATAACAAAAAGTAATAGACCGCAGATAGACAATTGACATCCAGCAACACTCTTTCTGAAAGAAGTTATCTCAAACCAAGAGCCCTACAAGTCCCAATCTGCCCTGTGGGACAGCTAAGTGTCAAATCTGTTGATAAGATACAGCACAGCAAACAGGAACACACGAAGACAGAGCCAGTGTTCTAAGCATTGCTAGCACCCTTCCTCATTCTTAAAGCAAGCATTGCCTGTGTCACAGCAGATGTTGCCTTACAAAGTCCCCTCTGAAACTAGACAGATCTGAGAGCAGAGATGCACGCCACAGAGGCTTCTCCTTGTTGATTTGTTGATGTGATGTTCCGCATTGCCTAAGGTTGCATCAAACTTTCTATAAAGCCGATGATGACCATAAACCTCTGATCCTTTTGGCTCTCCTTTCCAAGTGCTGGGTGTACAGGTGTAAGCTACCATGCCCAGGGTTTTACGTAATGCTGCTCATCAAACCCAGCACATTGTAGGTACTTGGGAAGCACTCTACCAAGGTAAGATACGGTCCAAAAGGGTTCTCAGTTTACCTGATTTTGTAATTTGAGGAGATGCTGTGTTTTATCACTACGGGTCTCTTTCTCCTCTCAACCATCTTCCCTTTGCACATCTCAGGTTCCATCACTCATTCAGTGGGCATTCCTTCCTGAGATTCCAAGCAGGAAACCTGTTGTCATGTGCCTCTAGGATCTTTCTTTCTCCAAAGCAAGGATGGGTGATAATGACCCTATGTAACCATCAGTTTCAGGCAATGATGTCTGGCTAAATAATTCATGTGAAGTCTCCTAGACCTGTAAGCACATTGCCCCTTTCATGAAATTCTTAGAACAGTCTACATGGGGGTATTTTTTAACCAATGTCGAGATCTGTAGGGAATATCATGTTAGCTTCTGCATGCATCTGGTACCTCCAGGATTTAGTTATTTATCATGAAAACAAGTCAATATGATGTTGCTTGTATGATTCAGGCTTCTGTATGCACTCTAAAGACATATACACACATATGCATGTGTAGTCATGGCAACGCGTATACATTATACTAGTAGATAAACTTTTCTCCATCCCCAACATCTTGCCGACTAGGCAGCTACTACCTCATTTCATAGATGTGACAGATGAAGATTTACCTTCTCTGCAGTCACTTAGCCCTCTGGACTCTACCCACTCTTGTGCCTGCAGCATTTCCTGGTTCATGTCTCTACATCCGTTCTAATACAGCATCCTTCTGATGTGCCTGTATCTGCCCTCTCCTGTGTCTCTGTGTCTTCCTCTCTACTCATAAAGACATAGAACCTCATTCCAGTAGATCCTAGATTTACTAATTACAGTGGCAACAACTCTATTTTCAAATAAGGCCACAGAGTGAGTGTTGCTATTAGGCCTTCAACAAATAGCTAAGAAGGGAATACTTCAACCTCCAGCAATGATTTCCAAGACATCTAGTTCTGCCAGCTAGTCCCTCACCAGAACAGCCCTTATAGAGCCCCCAAGCTAAACACAGCATGAACAAGACCTGCCATTTTCAAAGCCACTGTGATCAACCAATGTAAATATCAATACACTTTCAGATTTATTTTTGGTTTGTAATTTATATGACATATACTGTACATTGTGTTAAATCCTGACAATTACCCATTAGCTGTACTGTCTCCCCTGAGAAATAAGAGGCAGGCCTACTGTAGTGATGTGTCACCAATGAGGTATTGGGGGGGGGTGAAATTTCTGGGTATCATCCAGGAGAGGAACCTGATGTCCTTTCTTCCCTTTTTCCTTCACGGGAGCTGAGAGGGGAGCCAGGTTCCTCCCAGCAAAGGAAAGCAGCACTGAAGCAAACGGTGGAGCCTGGAAGGGGCGGGGCCCTGCTTCCTGGAGTGCCAAGGGAACGCACAGCTGTCTACTACGCTGGACTATCCACCCGTCCTCTCACTGAGATGGGGATCAGTAGTTTTCCTGTTCAAGCCCTTGATGCCTTATGACACCTCATGGCAGCAGCCTCGCTTGCTCTTTAAGCAATGTGCGTTCCATTGAGAAGCAGAACCTGTTTTCCTCCAGCTTATCTCCTCCTTCCGGCATCTTTCCATTGTTGGGTGTTTCTGTTCTTGCTTTTCGTTTTTCTTACGGCTGCTTCTATGGCTTTAAATAAAAAACAAAACTCCCCTCTACGCTGCCACTCTTCTTCCATCAACCTGGATGCCCGATTTGTAAGATGAATAGACGAAGGCTTCTATTTCGTCCTCTCCATCCTGCTTTCTGTCAGCTGCAACGTCACAAGGTTGCTAACATTTACATTATATCCGACAACCACAAACAAATTTGTTCAGGTGGATTCCCAAAGTTTAAAAGGAAAAGGCTGTGTTTACGCACTGTATAAATAGTGTTCACCGAGGGCCAAGAGAACAAGAGAACCATTTCCTTCTTTGTGGTACAACGAGTGTAAGGTGACACCGGGGCCGCTTGAACCAGGGCAACATCAATTGGATTGTTCAATGATGTCCGTTCCCTAAAATCCAGTGAACTTATTTGCTCACACACACTTAGTATGCGCCGATTTCACATGCCGAGAACGACATTGGGAACTGAGTGGTAAATGGGATTGCTCTGAATCCCTGCCCAGCGAGGTCCCAGTTCACTAAGGAAAGACAGACAGAAACCCAACAAAGCCTGCAAGATGTTGATACAAGCAGTAGGACAGGGAGAGCAGGGAGTCAGACGGTGTGTCCTCGCAAGTGTCCCAAGATTGCAGCCTCACAATCAGAAAAGCCTCCTCGAGCGGAGGGCAGAAGAATAAACCTCACAGCGAAGGTAAGACTGTCAGCCAAGACTGTGCGAGGAGAAACTTCCCAGAGGAAAGTTTTCCAGAGAAAATAGTCATTTCTGTGTCTATGATCAAATACCTTGACAAAAGGCAAATTGGGAAGGCAAGGTTTATTCTTGTGTGCAGTTTCAGAGAAACAGAGTCACAGTGGGGAAGATCCTGGCGGATAACATTTCACCTAGACTCGTTGAAACAGCTAGTCAGGGCAAGAAGTCGGTGAGGCTATCAACTCTCCAAGCCTAAGCTCAGTGACGCACTTCCTCTTGCATGACCCCACCCCCTCAAAGTCTACGTCCCATGACTTGCTTCCCTCCCAATGATGTACTTCCTCTTGCATGGCTCCACCTCCGAAACCTTTCCAAACAGTACAACCAGCTCGGGAACCCATATTCAAGCACACAAGACTTTGGGGGATATTTATATTCAAATCACAACAGGAAGTCAATGAAGCGTGAGGAGGATGTCAGGTCATGAGTGCAAGAAGAGTCTCTGGTCAATCGGTTGTAGGTCCTGAGTTACTGACCAGTTACTAGAACGATGGAGCAGAAAAGGTAGGTCTTACACCTGACCCTGGGCTAAAGAGGGGAATGGTCAAAAATAATCCATGAATTTAGAATACATCACCGAGGCAGGGTAGGGACACATGTCCATGGATGTGAGGAAAATGGTCACCAGAACAGTCCCTGTGGCTTTCTTAGGGCAACACTGCTGTTCTGTTTGCAGTGACTGTCAATTTTTCACTTTTGCTTTCTTGTTTTTCCTCTGGTCTATAATTGCTTTCAATTTTAATCCAGAATCGATGTTCTTCTGATGGGCCTCAAGGGACCCTCTGGTGGAATAAAGACATCATATTTCTCTTTCTGGTTGACAAATATCCGTGGGATTCCTATCTGCACTGAACAGTCAGCCTTTACCAGTCATCTGTGTTTGTGCTCATTTCTATCACTTATTTAAGTGCTATGATTTAACCGTCTGTTTTTAAGTTCACTACAGATTCAGTAAGGATGGCTGCCACCCAGTTTCACATGCTGCTGCCCAGCTAAGTGCCTGGAGATGACTGGTAAGACACGGGTGAGCCTGCAAGAATTCTATTTTCAGTTCACCAGAAAAAAAGATATTTCCTATTTCTTCCCAGTGTAGCATGACCTGTGTCACCATGAAGGGGAGTGGTTTTGATGACCTACAGAATACCTGGCTGTAATTGTGGTGCGTGATGATGATAGCCATCTCTATGGTAACAGAGATGGGGCTGTTAACACTCCATGCAAGAAGGATATGGAAAGGGTCAGAAGGCCCTCATCTGAGGTTCTAGAAATCACTGTTGAGATGCATGTAGTCTAGGCAGAGTACAGTATATAGGCAGTAGAGCTGGCGTGGAGGTCTAGTGGTCCAACTTTCCTGAATTGTACCCATGCCTGGATGAAACTTTTTGGTGATGTGGGCTACCCATGAGTCATTCATGATTCTGTAAATGACTCAAATAAACCCATTGGCTCGCCAAGCTGGACTGACACAGAACTGAGTCTTTTATATGTATCATGTACATCTAGATCTTTATTAATATTTCACAACCCCCAGGGATGGCAGAACACCGAGTAGATCTCCTTTTCTCTCTCCCTCCTTCCTTGTCTCCTTATCCCCCATCTTCTATCCTCCCATTCCCCATCCCTCATTTCCCCCATCCTCCCATCCCCATCCTCCCATCCATCCTCCCATCCTCCCATTCCCTCATCCTCCCATCCCTCCATCCTCCCATCCTCCATCCTCCCATCCCCTCATTCTCCCATCCCTCCATCCTCCCATCCCCTATCCCCTCATCCTCCCATCCCCATCCCCTCATCCTCCCATCTCTCCACCTTCCATCCTCCCATCCCCCATCCTCCCATCCCTCCATCTTCCCATTCCTCACCTCCATCCTCCCATCCCCCATCCTCCCATCCCTCCATCTTCCCATTCCTCACCTCCATCCTCCCATCCCCCATCCTCCCATCCCTCCATCTTCCCATTCCTCACCTCCATCCTCCCATCCCCCATCCTCCCATCCCTCCATTTCTTCATCCTCCCATTCTCCCATTCTCCCATTCTCCCATCCTCCCAGCCCTTCATTTTGCTCACTTTGCTTGGTTTTGCTCTTCTGTGCTTTGCCTTCTGGGACATCAGAAGAGATAGGAGATATAGCCACAAGAACCTGTCTTACCACTGGACCTGGAAGTCCTTTTTGCTGTTTTATCATGTTCTTAATGACGTTGTTCCAACTGTGCCATCTCCCAGAACCCAGACATTGATTTTAAATGTAAGAGGGTCAGTTCTAAACTGCAAATAATAACCAACTCTGTTTGCTTGTCCTGTTTGGCGCTCCCCTGCCTTTCACTGCTGTTCTTCCTTCTTTCCTACAGGGTTTCACTCTCTAGTCTAAACTGGCCTGGAACCCACTGTACTGCCTAGGTTGGCCTTAAACTCAGAGCAATCCTTCTGCCTCACTCGCCCCCGGCTGCTATATCTAGAAAGTGTCAGGGAAGTGATTGGATCTGCCTTTCCCCCCTAACTCCTTAAAAAGAAAACCTATGTGTTCTTCTATGCTGAAAAGTATCAGCCTGGGGCTCTGACGGAACATTTACAATATTTTGATAACAGAATATTCATTAGCAATCAGTTGAGGGAAAGGGTATCAATCACTTGTGTTAGTAAAAAGTTTTTCGAGTTAAGTGTGGTGGCTTAATCGACCTTTCCCGGTTCTGATCGCCGTTCAAACCCACCAGAAACACCAGCAGACGGTTTCTAGAGCTATTTACTTTGTAAATGGAGGTTATTGCTGCCTTAAAAAAATGCAAAATGCGTTGGGGGTAATTGTGAGACATTTGGGATGGGAGAAACTTATTTGGTTGACTTTTAATGGCAAAATATGCTCTTTTCCACTGGGTGCAAGTGTATTATGTTGATGCTGATTGTTCAAGCAGCCCTAAATGGCTTAAAAAAAAAAACCTGGCAAACACTTGTCTAATACCTCCAAGCAGATGGACAGATTTCTAATTAAATCTAAATTTATTCCTTACGTCTCACTTCCTACAAAAAGAGGAAGATCTTGGTACACTTTGACTCTGGAGTGACCCCACCGTCCTCAGCTCATTCACGCCCCAGCAAAGCATCCACTCAAGGAGATTCTCAGACTTCCTGTTCCGATTAGAAACTAAGCTGATCAGCAGTGTTTGCCTTATCATGTCCTGTATGAACTGCATACACTCATTTTATTAGGAGAGTTAGGTTTCTCATCTCTGGAATCAAACACTTGCCAGGACGCATCACAGATGGAGGGATGTCTGCTGACTCATGCTTCCGGAACACAGGCCTTCACAGTGAGGAACACCGTGGCTGCATAGAAACAGAGAACTCGAACCCAGACCCCGCCAGGCTTTAACTTTCAAGGCCTACATCTGGTTGCCCACATCAACCAGCCAAGTCCTGTTCTAAAGGTTCTACAACGTCCCAAACCAGCACTACCAGTTAGGGCCCACACGTTCAAACACATAAGCCCGTGGGAGGCATTTTACATTCAATCTGCACAGATAGCTGCTTTTTAAATTTTTTAAAGTTTGTCAGTAACAAGACTGATTGACATAGTTTTTCCTACTGTTCACCCATGTTGTTATTCTTTCTATTTTAAAAATTTATTTATTTATTTATTTATTTATTTATTTATTTATTTATTTATATGTGTGTGTGCATGTGTGTGTATTTGTGTGTGTGTTTGCACACACACATGTGGGGGTCGGTATACTTATGGAGGGGAGGCCAGACCAACCTGGGGGGACTCAGTTCGCTCCCACTGCGGGGTGGGTCCTAGGCTTTGAACTCAGGTCATCAGGCTTGTTGGCAAGCACCTCCTCGCCTCTTTCTCCTCCCTCCCTCTCTCTTGTGTGTCTCCCTTTATCTCTGTCTCCTCTCTCTCCTCCTCCCCTTTTCTCCTCGCTCTCTCCTCTCTCCCCCTGTGTATATGTTTGTGTGTGTCTACGTGTGACTCTTTAAAACTATTTCAAGATTTTGTTTTACATTTCATTGTGAATGACTTTATGCCCTGATTGCTGACCTTATTCTTTGTACTGAGAGGTGCCGTGAAGTTTGAGTTTTTATTGGGAGGCTTGTGTTGGTTCGTTATTAAAACAGTCAACTTGATATCTGGAGTCATTTGGGAAGCAGAACTGGGGCCATGTCTGGGGAGGGGGACTGTCTTGATTGTGTTGACTGAAGTGAAGACCCACTGTGGGTGGCACCATCCTATAGGCAGGGGATTCTAAACCATGTAAGGGTGGAAAGAAAAGCT
Organism: Mus musculus; assembly: GCF_000001635.26. Taxonomy (NCBI): domain Eukaryota; kingdom Metazoa; phylum Chordata; class Mammalia; order Rodentia; family Muridae; genus Mus; species Mus musculus. The sequence goes on along the minus strand of NC_000084.6, from coordinate 83,980,206 downwards.
GAGGACTTGCATACACAAATTCACTGCTCTCTGTTCTTAACTGAAGTCAGGTAACTACTTTCTTCAAGTTCTTACTGCTTTGACTTACACACAATAATGGACTATCGCTTGGAAATGGGCACCAACTGAACACTCTCTCTTTTAAGTTGTCCTTTTCAGGCAACCTAATTTTATTTTATTTTTAAAATTTAATTTAATTTTAATAAGTTAATTACTTCATCATAACAGGAAAGGAAGCGAATATAAAGCTTCTCTTGAGAACTTTTCTCTGTAATTTCTCTGATCTTACTTCCTCTGGCCTAATGGTCATGCAGAGGAAATCCATCTCGTCTCATTTGGACACTGCAGATTTCCGTCTGAGCCAGGAAGAGGTCTGGCCTGGTTCTGGCCAGGTGCTTTCTCTGTGTCTTCTCACCATTGGAGAGGTGAAGCTCTCTGGGAATAAGTGAGTTCAACAGTCTCCGTGTGCGCTTGATGGAACCCTCTCTTAGTTCTTAAAGTGGAGTGGTGTCCACCATCTTCCACACAATCTGGAGGCACTTCAGACACCTAGGAAGGGAATCATATACCTGTGAGTAGGAAGGGAGTCTCAGGAGAATTCAAAACACCTGTAACTAAGTGATGAGAATACAGCGTACAGACTATGTGGGGCACAGTGAATCATGCCAAGAGAGAGAGATTTACAGCACCAAATTCATATACAAGAAAAGCGGAGAAGTATCAAATCAATTCTCAAAACCCTCATCTCAGAAACATGGCAACCAGCGAAATAAATCCAAAACAAGCAAGAGGAAGGGAAGTAAGTGGAAAGGTAGGAATCTATAATGGTAAAAACAGAAAAGCAGTAGAGAAAAGGTATGAAATCAAATCCAGTTATCTGTGAGCAGATCAATCAAATTGATAAAAATAAAAAGAAAGAAAATACTGACATAAACAGGGATCAGGAATAAAATGGGATTCTACTAACTTATGGGAGCACCAAGAATAGTAGAAGAATCTACTAACAGTTCATTAATGTAGCAATTATTCTAAAACACAAATTGCCACAACATACTGACCTGAAACAACAATTTAAGAGCCCCGTGGTTAACTAGGAAAAATCAATTCCTGGTTTGTTTGTTTGTTTGTTTGTTTGTTTTTGAGTCAAGTTTCTAGTATCAGATTGTTTCTTTGGATGTTTTTCTATCAAAATTTCAAAGAAAAATGGTGTCACTTCTATAAAGATCTACCCTAGAAAATTGAAGAGGGGTGTGTTGTGATGTTTTATGAAGCTTGTATCATACAGATGCCCACACAATGCAGCATAAAAATCACTACCGACCAGAGCCCTTCATGACAGTAGATGTTAGAATTGTCATGCAGGGTCCAACCACATGAGAAGAATAGTGTGCCATGATCAAGTTCCACGTGTACGAATCTGACTCGATGGTTAAGAATCAAGTAATGTAATTTGCCACGTGAACAAAGGAAAACGGAGAGCACACACTCATATTAATCAATCAGAGGTAGCTTTGACAAAATCCAACAGCCGTTGATTAAAAAAAAAAAAACACCTAAAAATAATAAGGGTGAATAACAACATCTTGAACTGTAAAGGACCAAGAGCCAATGAATGTTGTGTTTGATGCTAACGGAGTGGATATCCACTCTCTAAGGTGGAGAGCAAGGTAAGCACGTCTCTTGTGTCCGGTTAATAAAGTTATACTGAAACTATAAAAAACCCACTTCTCAAGGAATACATGAGCTAGGCAAGGTGGTTCTATCCAAGAGGAACACACTAAAGTCAGCTGTATTTCCTTTCAAAGCATTATATTTAGTGCAATTTTCAACCATATGTCCAAATAAAATACTTAGATGCAAATATCATTAAATATATTGGCATGCGTACAAAATTATCTAAAAATCAAATCATATACAAATGAAGGGAGAGACACCAAATTTATTTAACTTTTTAAAAATGCTACCCCACCAATATATATTCAAGTTTTTTTTTAAATTCCTTACAGAAACCCCAGAAGTATTTTTGTAAATGTTTATTCGTTACTGTGACATTAACATTGAACTGCAAAGAGACTAGAAGGTTTATTTATTTATTTATTTATTCATTCATTCACTTATTTATTTTAAAGAAGAATAAAATTGGAAGGATCATTCCAGCCAGTTGTAAAACTGCTATAACTACAGTGATCTAGACTGTATGACTTTGGCGGAGGCAGGAAGCATAGATCGGTGAGACAGAACAGGGAATCGAGAATAAAGACGAGTGAAGCAAGGTATCCATAGACTCTGATGAAGGAAAGATGACCTTTTCGATATGGAGAGAAATACGACATCCACATGTCAGTAGGAGGACCTTTCACCTAAATGTCACACGCATACAAAAAATGTCATGTACAACAGATCAAGGGTTTGAGCGTAAAATCTAAAATTCTGAAAATAAAATAATAGGGAAATTATTTGCAAATTTAGGGCCATCCGAAGAGTTCTTAGATACTAAACCAAAAGTGCAACTCATAAAAGAAATCTGGGTGACTTATATAAACCGAGGGTGAAAATCTGCTCTGTGATAGATTCTCTCAAGGGAAAAGAAGATCCGTTTAGCGTGTGAGAGATTTGCAAAACGTGTAATGAAAGGACTAGTAGACAGACTCTATAAAGATCTTTCAAAGCCCGATAGTAAGCAACCCAAGAGAATAGAAGAGAGACATTCACTCAAGAGGACATATGGATGGCAAATAACAATAAGAAAAATGTGCACAACATTATCAGCCACAACACTAGTAACAGTTAACCACAACGAGTTATAAGACCATGGGAACGGTTAAAGCCAAAAATGGTGATAGCATGTGCTACTGAGGGTGAGAATAAACTGGATCACTCAAGTTTACTGGGAGGGATGTGAAATGGTGTAGAAACTTAAAAAATGAGCTTGGGTGTTTCTTTAAAAAAAAAATTAACCCTGCAGCTACCATATGACCTAATCATGTCACATCTAGGCATTGATCCCACAGAGGAACTTACACACACACACACACACACACACACACACACACACACACACACACCTAGTACTTTTGATGGCCACTTCCTAAGCTATAAACAAGGCAGAACAAAGACTGGTTAAGCAAGGCACCCACAGCATCGCTGAGGAGCCCCACCCAGCAACAGCAAGGAGAGAATCATCATCAGGGCAACAACTTGCACACTACCTCTTTCTGTCGCTGTGGGTAAGCACCGTGGCCAGAATGAAGGGTCCATCCCAGAAGGATGAGTCTATCATGGCTGGGAGACATCACAGCAGGTGGTAGGCATGGTGGCAGCAGGGTGCCAAAGTGCTGTGAGGACTTCACCTCTCAAAGCCAGTCCCCAGTGACACATTTCTTCTGGAAAGACAAAAACCCCTAAGCATCTGCAAACAGTGCCACAAAGCAGGGACCGCTTGTTCACATACATGAGCCAATAGTGGGCATTTCTTCACCAGACCATCACAGCTCTGACAGAGCTCCAGGACTTCCGCTATTCGTGAAAGCCCTTCTAGAAGGTTATATTCTGTGTGATTCCATTCACACAACTTCATGGAAATGATGAAATGATAGAAGCAGAGGAGAGATCAGGGTTTGTGGGATTTGTGATGGGATGGGAGGGGAGGCAACTGGGGCAGGGGGATCTTGGACCGTACACATGCCAATGTCATGGGAAAACCCAGACACTTTGTAGTGTTGGGGTTAGTGCAAGAAGGGGACAATGTAAGCTTACAATGGCCTTTGCCCAGATGCGGACAAACATATTAGCTAAACTCAGTGCTAAATCAAATTATTGCCTTTATAAGGAGGTTGCAGAGAGCAGAGTGCTGACCTGGCAGTGCCAAGGAGGGAAATGGTGGTACTTGACGTGAATGACTGATAAATGGTCTATCGTCTTCCACACAGATGTCCCTGGAGCAGATACCACAGAATACAAAGGGCTAGAAACATTACTCTGCTAACACTCACATGGATCCATCCTCACAGGACATATAGAACTCACAGAGTGAAAAGGGATGGGTTAAGCTTTGAGAGGGAGGCTGAGAGATGACTCAGTGGTTACAAGCACTTGGCTGCTCTTCCAGAGAACCCGAGTTTTATTTTCAGCATCCATGTTGGACATCTTACAACCACCCATAACTCTAGCTCCAGGGCCCACTGTTGATTCTTCTAGCTGCCATGAATATCTGCCTACAAAGACAAAGGACACACATATACAACACACACACACACACACATACATATAAATACATACATACATATCACACATAGATACATACAGCATACATACATACATACACACAAATAAATAAAATAAAATCAAAATTTACAGACACAAATATTAAGAAAATAAATGAAGATAACCCCTGGTATTTATTTCATTTTGTGCTTCCCCCATCCCTATCAGGCAAGGCAAGAAGGGTGCCTTCTTGTCCATCAGACAATGATTTTATCTTTAAATTGTTATATGTACTCATCTCTGTTTAATCCTGTGGATCTTAACACACCCATACAATTTCCCTTCTCTTTATTTACCTTTAAGTTTTCTTTTTGGTGTGAGCTCCTGTGTGAGTGTGTGTTCATGTATGTGCATATGAGGGTGCATGTACACTTGTGTGTGTGTACCTGTGTGTTGGCCAGAGAGCAGATTCAGGTGTGTTCCTTGAGTGCTGTATGCCTTGGCTTGTGAGACAGGCCTCTCGCTGGCCTGGAATCTGGCTAGCAGCCTAAGCTGACTGGCCGGGGAGCTCCAGGGATCCGTTTGTGTCTTCTGCCCAGCTCTGGGGTTATAAATACTTGCAGAGAGAGTTTGCTGAAAGGACCCTGATATAGCTGTCTCTTGTGAGACTAGGCCGGGGCCTAGCAAACACAGAAGTGGATGCTCACAGTCAGCTATTGGATGGATCACAGGGCTCCCAATGGAGGAGCTAGAGAAAGTATCCAAGGAGCTAAAGAGATCTGCAACCCTGTAGGTGCAACAACATTATGAACTAACCAGTACCCCGGAGCTCTTGACTCTAGCTGCATATGTATCAAAAGATGGCCTAGTAAGCCATCACTGGAAAGAGAAGCCCATTGGACATGCAAACTTTATATGCCCCAGTACAGGGGAACACCAGGGGCAAAAAGTGGGAATGGGTGGGTAGGGGAGTGGGGGTAGGGTATGGGGGACTTTTGGGATAGCATTGGAAATGTAATTGAGGAAAATATGTAATAATAAATAAATAAATAAATAAATAAATACTTGCAGAGGCCAGAGGGTATCGTGTGTCTTTCTCTATCTCTGTCCATCTTATTTTTGAGACAGAAACACCATTTTGTTGAGGTGTGTCTTTCTCTATCTCTGTCCATATTATTTTTGAGACAGAAACACCATTTTGTTGAGGCCGGCCAGCCAGTGAGCTCCCAGGATATGGCTGTCTGTCGCCCAATGCTGTCATTGTAGGCATGTAGGCATGCTCAACATTGACCCGTATGCTGGATCCAAAGCAGGTCCATTCATTCACATGGGAAGTAGTCTCCAGTCTCCCACAATGCTCCACGGTCCCAGCCCACATACGTCTTCTCCTTTGTGAGTTCTGGGGTGGGAATCCGGGTCCTCACACATGCATGGCAAGAACTTTACCAGCTGAGCTGTGTTTTTTTGTTTTTTTGTTTTTTTTTCCAGACCCCTGTTTCAGTGTTGAACAAAGAGCCTTCTTTGCTAGAGAACGCATGAAAGCTCTATGACCTGCCTTGGGTTTGCTTGGATGTCTCAGTCCCTGAACACCCGGTTACCGCCAACATCTTCATACCCAGTCAACTTGCTTTAAAAACCCTCAGTTGCAGGGAACCCTCCCTGATTTATTGTCCTTTGCGTCTCTGCTTTCCTTCCTCTTCCTCTCCTTCTCCAGCACCCCCCTCCTGTTTCCTCTTCCCTTTCCCCGGGAGACATGGATTTCTTTGTGGTTGGGGTGAGTGATTGAATTTTACCTGTGCTAAATTATAGTCGCGCGTTTTCGTAATTGCAGAGGGCCACGCGGAGGAGCAGAGCATTGCGTGCTGTTGTGCTGGGATTTCCCAGATGTATAATTTCAAATTGCTATGGAAAAAAAAAGCCTTGCAATGCATTAATAATAGCATAAAATGTAACTTGCTTGGCCGAGGGTGAGCACGGGCTTTATTTTCTTAGCTGCAAAACAAGCTATGGACCTCGGGTGACTCGCATTTATTGTTAGAATGGGTTTTCTATTGCATACCTTCCCAAACACAAAATAAGAAAAGATTTATATCAAATCCCATCCTCCTTTGCAGCGCCCCGTGCCACACACCCAGAGAGCACATGTAAGACGTTAAAGCACACAGTTGTTTTTATCCCCCCACCCCCTCTTACTCAGTAGCTCAAAAGCAGAGGGCTTTTCCCTGTAATTCAAAAGCACCCATCCACATCCGGAGGAAGAAGCAGGTCACCCGGGCTATTTCTTTTATATGGAGTCATTATTCTCTACCTAGCATCTGACAAACACTGCTCTCATGACTTAAAAAAAAAAAAACCTTCAGGAAGCTGTATCGTTTTCTCAGCATCAGAAGGTACTGAGCTGTAAAGCCCACTGAAGGTTGGAGGCTTGTGAGTGGGCACATATGGACTTACTTGCCTGGCCTTCTGAGTACAGGAGGCAAGCACAGGTTCTGAATCAAGTCCGAGGGACAGGAATGCTGGTAGATCTAACTATGTATGGTGCCCAAATCCAAGTGTGTTTTACACGTGGCCAGAGGCTGTATTTCTATGCCCTCTGTGTGTTCTTCGCTGCTTGGTAGGCTAGGGGGAGCCACTGCAGTTTTAATAGAATTGAGTGTAAGTTGAATTGGTTAAAACAGTGTATTTAGGAAATAGTTCACACAGGTCACTCCTTTGGCCTCTTCCAACAACTGAGAGTGGCTTTATTGTTCCTATTTCATGGAACAATAGACACACAGACATTGAAATGCTTAGGGAGAGGCAGATGCTGGCCAAGGAGATGGGAATGCCAGCTTCCAGAGTCTGGCTTCTCCCTCCTTGGTGGATTTGGAGACTCAGCCGCTCCATGCCATAGTCAGGCCTGCTTGGGACTGCCTCCAGGAAATAGGGAATCACGTACAACTACTTGTCTTGACAGTGTGGTTGATTGGAGGCTGGGATCTTTTTTTTGTTTGTTATCTTGAACCTCAATGGGGCACGCAAGGAGGCAGCTGGAGGACATGAAGCACTTCCTGGTTTACACATAGGCCATGGTTCATTCTCATGATTCATTGAGAACATTGACCAGATCCCTGAAGGACCTCCGTGTAGGTTGCAGTCTGCAGAGGATGAAGTCTCTCTGCATTGCTAGAAAGACCATAGAAGCGCATCTCTATGGAGCTTTGTGTCGATAAAAATAGAACAGACTTCAATACCTTCCTAATTGTGATACTAGATCCCTGAAACGTCCGAGTAGACATCCTGGTATGGCCCATGGTGCTGTGTTAAGGGTATAGGAGGTAGACTCAACCAGCAAAAGGAAGAAGTGTTCTGTTCCTCCTAGCAAGGAAAGGGTAAAAATGGATGAAGCCAGTCTGTGTAATCCTTGAAAAGTGTCCTGTGGTCCTTTTTATAGAAAGACCTCCTTGGATGACTTGCCTGGTGTGACTAGCTTCCATGTCCCAAAGCTCTGGCAACTGTAATCTATTATTTTCTTCTCTCTCTATAGACCTTATCTGAACTTGAGTTCTGGACACCATGTGAAAGAGAACCGCAGAGCTGCTGAATACCAGCCCCAGTCCGAAAGGGTGTTGGCCACTCTGCTAATACCGGAAAGAATGTTCAGAGTCCTCTGCAAACTGTTGAAATCTACCTGCTGAGATTATCCCCAGCCACGCAGGCATTTTAACTCCCGGTCTTTCTTTAGACTTTACCTTAATGAATTCTTTAAGGGATTTGCTATGGATTGTATGTAGAATGTCACCCAGAGCCTTGTATGTTGATGATTTGGTTCTCCAGTGTAGCAATGTTCAGAGGCAGACCCACTGATGGTGGATAGGTTCATGTACTCTCTGGTGTCATGAGTCGGGCAATCCATTGATGAGTTCATAGTTTAATGGGCCATTGAGAGAAAACTGCAGAGAATGAGAGATGCTTAGGGGAAGTTGATTCTGGGTTAAGGTTTTGAAGGCTGCCTTCTGTCTACCATGAGGTGGCTCAACCAGGGATGTTCTCTGCTATGATGTCCTGCCTCATGTCAGGCCAGAAACAACGGAGTCAAATGACCATGGACTCGGAACTTCTGAGTCTGTGAGCCCAAAGAACTTTCCCCTTGTAAGTAGTTTACCTTGGATATTTCGTCAAGGCAACAGAGAGCCGACTAACATGATGTTAAATGATGGAGTTGGAAGCATTAGTAGTTAAGAAGTGCTCCATCAGTCACAGCTCTCTCCCCAGCTGAGATTGTGCTTCTCATTGCCATGGCAACCTTGCTGGACCTCAGAAGAGGGACCATTGCCAGGTCTGTGGGAGGAGAGATCCAACATCTCCTGCCTTGGGGCCCACAAAACAGCATCTGTGAGCTACTTGCTCAAGGGTGGCTTTTATTTATTTTATTCATTTACTCTTCCACACTCAACACCGAGAGCAGAAGAAATATGTGTCACCTACGTTTTCCTGATCAAATAGCAGGGTGAAATATCCTAGACAGGGCACACACCAGTTCTCAAGAACAACCCCTCTGGAGGTCTCTATGGAATGCTGAGGGGATCTGTAGCTCACAGTATTTTAATAATAATGCTGACCTGATGATGTTTTCTTTACCTCACGAGTGTGCTGGAGGTTCCATGACAGATGGTACGGTAGCAGACCAAATGCAGGAGATATGCGATTCTAGTAAGCCAGACTTCTAGAAAGATTCAGAAAGATGAAATATGATGCTATTCTCCTCACTTTTAAAAATAGTTATTTTTCATAAAAGACATGGTCTTGTGTAATGAGTTTTCTATGGCTATCTTATGACTTAGCAATTAACTTTCTCAGCCTTAATTTGTAACATGATAAGTATCAGCACTAACTCCATGGGTAGAGTTGTTTGTCGTTCTCAAAAGAAAGTTATAAGTGGTCGATGAGGCCGTAATACCCCAGGGTTGCAGTGGGAGCAGAGTCTGGAAGAAGTGCTGATCACGTGGCTGCCTCCTTTTAGTCTTCACTGGCTGAGGCAATGTATCTGTGATTACCCACAGGTGGAGATACAGTTTTCTCCACTGTGGAAGATTCTGATACAAAAATCACTCAAGCCCATGGCCAAAGGCTCCAAGGAACTCCCCAAGACACTGGCTCTAAAGTCTCCACCCGTGAGTAGTCCTCAGAGGCCTCAGCCAATTACACAAATGAAAACCGTGTCATGGTTCTATACAGGTTGTTTGCATTGTGGTGTGTGTGTGTGTGTGAGCGCACGTGCATGCACGAGCACTGTTGACATGTCCTGGACAGTGGCCGTGGTTCATATTATATCCAGTGACAAGTCTAGATCTGCATCTTCAAGAACTCTGGGGGCAGTGTGTACTCCAGCTGGCCTCGGGTTCCTAGGACTTCCCCATCATGGTGGACTATAACTTCAGACTTGGAGTCAGACTCAACCTTTTCTTTCTTCAGTTGTCTTTGTCACATCAGTGAGGCACTCACTAATAGAGAGATGTGGGTTGGTGAGCTGTGCACTGACAGCCTGGTCCCTGGTTGAGCACAGGCCTTGAACCCTGGTGACCTGGAAGGTGGTGATTTCCGCCTGCGTGGGACAGCTAGTATTTGGCCCCCTGGGCCCCTGGCTTCTGTTGCAGCCAAAGCTTATCACAGCCATCCCCTGGCCACCCCACAGAGAGGTATATGGTCATCAGTCATGTAGGCAGTGCCCCAAGCTCCTGGTATTCTGTCTGGACTCCACCCCCACAGTTACTTGGCAACAGCCAGGTATGCTCCTCCCCACAGTTACATGGAAACAGCCAGGAAAGCCATGCCCACTATAAAAGGGGTTGTATGCCCCCTCTTCTCTCTTACCCTCTTGTTCTTACTTTCTTAATCTCCTGCTCCCCCCTCTCTCTTCCCGTCTCTCCACGTGTCCATGGCTGGCATCTACTTCTCTACTCTTCTCCCTCTCTCTGCCTTTCTATAATAAATGCCTTAAAACCACGGACCGCCTCTTCTCAATCAGGATCCGCTGTGCTAGAGCAATGGAGCAGGTCATCCCGCAACGAGCTGTGTTTCTAATCTCCCACAGGGAGGCCTCCCTGCACCCCAGCCATGGTCTCCACCAAACCAAGCCACCCACCCGACCAAGCCAAGCACTCTAGTCCCGGAGGTAACCAGCCGGAGTCGTCTTCCTGCCCTTTTCCCTTCAGACCCAGGCCAGAGCCCACCTGCGGTCCCACTCTGTTCCCAGCTCTTCTGCAGCATTCAGTGGCATCTGTGGTGCCCAAGAGTGAGAACCTGCCGTTCTTGGCCAGTTCCTGTCCCTACCTCAAGGAACAGGGTCCTGCAGTTTCTCACAGCCCGATGCCTGCCCGGCAGTACTGTGGGGGTGTGCATAGTCAAACTTCCTTCCATGAGTGGTCCTAGCCCTGTGGCAGGCTGGACACAGGACCCCATTTTTTACTCCACAGAGAGATTTTGTTTTAAATAAAAATCTTCTTTAATTAAATAATAAGACAAAAGGCTTTCATCTAAAAATTGGGTTTGGAAGCAGGTTTTTGGTTAGTGGTGGCTGAAGACTACCTTCTCATTATTTTTTTTATAAACTGTTATAGATTTCCTAGGGTGATGGGGTTTTATTCTCACTGACCTTTAACCTCAAATAAAAAGAAAATACCTGTTAACAAAGGTAGAGACACCCAATTTGTGAGGAGTTGCAAAACAAACGTTCTGTATACTCCCAAACTGGCACTATCAGAGAAGCCTTGATAAACTAAAACCCTCTCCCCTCTGACTGGGATTCTGCAGAGGGAGGCTGTTTCTGAGACTGGCAGTCAGACTCCAAGCTTGTCTGAGAGCTTTTCTTAATCTCTAATTTCTGTGATCCCCGTCCGAGCTCATTACCTAGAAAGGCACATTAAAAATAATGAGAAAAGCACTTCAATATCTCTCACAAATTATAACAGGCGGATGTAATTCAGATTAGATAAAGTATGTATTTATTTCATGGAACAAACATGCAGACAATAAAATTTTGTTTAACAGTGAGCATATTATTCAGGGACTTGGTGATAGAATTCTAATCTTCATTATAGAAAATCACTTCCTAGGTGGCGGGGCTGAGTTGATGTAATCCCTCAGGTGTCTTCACGATGGCTTCCCTCCCCTCTAATCAGGAGCTGGCCATTCTAGAAGGCTACTTACCAGTGTGGATGGGCTTCAGAATTCTAGAAGCCTCAGCCACGACCCAGGGCAACAAACTCCTCTCTCTCAGCTCAGATTCAGGCCAGACTAAGCAGCAGGAGAGCAGGCGCTTGAGGCTTGAGTTCATCTCTGGGTGATCTGTCTCTAAAACAACTTGGTGGAGCCGGGGACCAAGGCAAGATTGTGCTTCACACAGGGTTCCAGTGGCACACAAGTTCACCATCTGGAAGTTTCCCGGCTCTAAGGGTCATCCCATTCTTCCCATCTTGAACCCTGATACACAGACCACAAAGTGTTTATGTCCTTTCTTAGAATGGAGAACTATGGATCCTTAACATTTATATGAACATTGAGTGTTGAGGGGTGTGGAGGCAGGAAGGTTCCCAGAGCTCATGGGCAACCAATCTCTAATAGATGAGCAACCTATAGGTTCAGTGAGAGGCCCTGTCTCAAAAATATGTCAAAAGAGATAGAAGACTCTTAATGTCAAACTCTAGCCCCTTCACACAAGCCCCTCCCACAAAGTCTCCACAAGCACACACCTCTCTCCCTCTTCTCTCTCCTCTCTCCTCTCTCTCTCTCTCTCTCTCTCTCTCTCTCACACACACACACACACACACACACACACACACACACACAAACAAATGGAGACACTTTTCTTCCTACTCAAGTTTTTGGACTGGAGAAAGTTGGATTGCTTATACTGTGTTTATAAGGAGAGAGAAAATGAAGGAAGGAAAAAAATGATAAGAACTAAAGTTTCAACTTTTGGGGCAGGTATCTTTCAGAAATCTTTGAATAAAGATTCCTAGGTCAATAGGCCCTTTGTCTGGGACTGCCATTGAACGGCTTGATGAATGTGGCTTTACCAATTAGCTAAAGAAGGCAGGTCTAGGAAGAGACATCCCCTCCCCCAGATCACTCACGGGGAATCTGTAAATCCTCAGGGGCACCGTATCTGTTTCCAGTCACGGGGTGTTACTCTTTATGACTTTTATGAAGCAGAGCTCCTGTCGCACACATGCTGGAACACCGCCATCATCAGGAAGTGACTCTGCAGGGGGCCTGGTCCATTGCATGGCTGTGGATGTGTGCCTGTGGGTCAGAGCACATGCAGGGCGGCTAGCTCATGAGGGCAACTGCAGGCTGATGAGAAAGTGAGACACAGGTAGATTTCTAAGTCCAGAAAAAGGTAACAGACCCCCAACACACATACAGTAGAGGACTGCCGGGTCTGTGTTCATTCAGAGATGATACACCTAACCCTCAAGGAACTGGAGGCCCCAGGGAGTTTAAGGTCAGGTGGGGTGGGGGTGGGGACATCTACATGGAGAGCAGGGGTGTGGGCAGGAGGTATGGGATGTGGAAAAGTTGGAGGGTGGACTGGGGCGGGAGGGGAATAAAATATGCAGTGTAAAAAAATTAATTAATAATAAAAATTGGGAACAAAGGTAACAGGCCCCTCTCTATAATTATATACCTATAACAATAATGCAATGGACACACAGGCAACAGTGTGCGTCCTCTTTGCTAACGTGCTGCTGGAGGAAGGCCTCATTACAGCAGGTCACGTGTTGCTTGGAAGCTCACTTGTCGGTTCCTTCCCACGCAGACTTCCCGAGGTAGGTTTTCTGACAGCGTAGACAGCATGGACAACTGCATACCATATCCTTCAGTCTGCATTCCGTCCAGTCCTGACTGAATCCGTAGACTGCTCACATCTCCTAACTGTTGCTACACAATGCTGCTTAGTTACCTTTCCCGCTAATGCTAACCGTGAACATGTTCACTACGAACTTTTCCAGGGTTCCTCAATGCAAGGGAGAAAAATATTCCTGTGTGGGACTTGTGTGGAAAATCCCAAATACTGCCTGTGCACCCCTGGCAGGGTGATTTGCTGTTGTATGTAGCTCTGTACGGAGGTGACATTGCTACAGCAGTTTGTATTTCCCCATTGTGAGGTGTGTAACTCCTCTCTGTCCAGCAGCATGACAGATTGGCCAATATCCAAGCATAAGCACCTTGTATGTGGCCCACGGCTTCACGGTGTGTAGTGGCCTTTGAGGTGTTAAGGCAAGAAATGACCTGGTACAAGGCCATGCTTGCACATCAGCCAGTCTTCTCACTTGCTATTAGAAGTATCCCCTGGGATTGGTATGGCTGAGGTTGGCTGCTTTCAAATTCACATTCTTGCAAGGCTTGTGACCACACTGTGACTCTAATCCAACTTAAAAAACAAAACAAAACAATGAAAGCAAACAAACAGAAAAAAACGCCTGCAAACACTTGAGGAGTCGAAAATGATAACATGAACCTCGTTGGCTGCTCATTTTCTTCCCTTCTCTGTGTATGATTTCCTGCAGACTGGCCCACCATGTCTCCTGTGAGAGTTAAGGCAGGAGTCTTCTGGGAGATAGCCCCTCACAGCTTAGGCAGCGGTTGATGGAGGCTAGCCCATTGCCACCAAATCACTGATTTGGTAACAGAAATACACATTTTCGTGAGGAAATGACTCCTCCGAAGGACCTTGATTTACCAAGCAAACATTTACAAATGAGAAACAGAAAAGCTATTCCCAAGAATGCAGGCGTGCCTGAAGGTGTCTGGGGGCTCGGGTCATGAACGTAAAGTGTTGTCTGCCACCTTCCTGGTGCTACATGGCATCCAGTTAACAATCCTACCATAGGAATTGCTTCCATTGGTGAGAAGATCAGGGGAAAGATCTCCTTCTGGAAGGACCATTGACCTTAGGTACCAGACAGGACCAGAGTTCTGCCTGGCTCCTTTGCTGGATGTGATACCCATCTTCATGGCCCGGAAGGTCCTGCTTATCTGTCAAGAAATAATGGTGAAAACGTTGATTCATGATGATCTCAAAAAAACGTGTCTCCCAAGATGAGTTCTGCTGCTCGGAGACTTCCGGTTTCAGCTCTATTAATTTTGCTAAGCTGTCTTGGATTGCCTATCTGTTTAAAGGTTAACTGCCTTCACACTTATGAAATGGGTATTTCTGTTTTGGTTCCTACTTTGCTCATGTTAATGATTTATAAAGCACCGAGTGTAAAAGCTGCTGAGCTTTAAATCCATACCATGAAAACCTCTACCTGCCCATGACTTAAAGACATGTTGTGCTGGCCAAGTCGTTTCTGTTGATGGCTTGAAAATTCCACCGGCTTCTGCCCTTTATTTTGAAGAAAGGGACGGGAAAGTAGCTGCCATGCAGGAGTGTGCTCCGTGGGAAGGAGGCCTGCGTTGGTGAAGGTGGCCGGCTGAGTGGGTGGACGTTGGGGTTTTGGAGGTCTTGACGCCATCTCATACTTTCTTCAGGTAGAGCGTTATCCAAATAGATTCATTTCAGAATGGGGGCATTGTAACCATCTTACATGATAATCTTTTACCTTCTTGAGCTTTTATTTCTTCATATTAAAAGGATAATTCCTCTTCCTCTTGTGATTGTTTGGAACTATGACAACTTGCTTGACGAACTCAGTTTTTACGTCCACTGAGTTAAGATTCTGTGATTTCGGACAACCTCTCACTCATTTCTTTTCACAAGTCATGCTGAGTAGGGTTCACTCACAAAAGAAGCTGTTTGTGTTTCTCTTGACACAAACTGTCCTGGTGAATTGGAATGAGCACCAGTCACCCACCAAAGGTCACAGCACCTGATGTGTGTGTCTTGTGCCGCGTGCGGTGAAGCTGTGGCAGTCACGGTGCCGTTGGTTGAAAACGGAGCAGAGCTCTCTCCACTGTTGCCTCCCTACTTCCCTGTTGGCTTGCCAACATTTTGCCAAACACTGGCAAAGGATTAGTGTTGCCCTCGTTACCTGAGAGCAGCCCCACAGGGCTCGTCTCTGGCACTGGTCTTCCCATCCAAACTTTTTTTGGTTGCACAATCCTGCCAGAAGGAGATCTTTAAACATCACCTTCTGTAGGTGTTTGTTATTTACAAAACAGACATGAATGTTGAAATCAGTTCTAGATGCATCAGGAAGCACGCATGATATAGAAGCAAAAATGGTTATGTTAGTGAAATAAAATATTTCAAACTATTTTACTTACTATAGTTTTCCTTTGCCTTGTAGATTGCTGTCTCCAAACCCTGTGTGCTGATCTTTAGGGTGTTCCTATTTATAATGTGTTTCTGAAATCATTAACTGATCTTTCAATCTGTGATGAACTCAGGTGGGGTCTCTAACAGTAGGAGGAGAATTAATGTTTCTCCTTTGCTTACACTATTTCATACTGTTGTCCAAGTTGGTCCAAAACTCTTTATGCAACTCAAGGTTGTCTCAAATTTGTGGTTGATCCTCCTGCCCTCAGCCTCCAGAAGTGCCAATTTTATAGGCACCAATCTGGGCTGTTTTCTGCTCACCTTTTGTTATCTTCCTGAGTAGGGAGTAGTCCTTGTGTTTTTGTCTCTAGCTTTTGCAAAGTTGTGTTGTCAAGTGCCGCGGCTCTTAACCTCTTCCTAAGTCACCTTTCTCATTGGAGGGCTAAAACAAATCAAATCTCCAGGCCTACCCCAGCCAGCTGCAGGTAAGTGCAGTGGTTAGCTGACTTGCCCTCTGCTGTAGGCTCTCCTGGCCCTGGGGGAGGGCCCAGTTGGTGTAGGCCTTCTGCTTGATGGTTGCCATTTCAGCCAAGAAACAGCATGCTTAAAAAGGCTCCATGTTAGCTTGGGTGCTCTCCCTGCCCGCAGAGCATAGTCAGTGCAGACAGAGCTCCAGGCTGAGGACTATCATTTTCTGGAGCAGGGACCTCAGTTTCTCCCTCTGCAACAGAGTCACAAGAGTTTCCACCTCTTATCATTTGTGATGAATAAACAGGATGCCCCATCCAGAGGGAAGTCGGGCACAGACTGTGTGCCAGGAAGGCTAGTGTCTACCACTGTCCCCACATCGGTGCTAATGGTATCTTACCCTTTGTGTTGAATTTACATTATGGTGACAGAATAAGACAGATTAGGTCTTATCCAAACCTTAGGTATTTAATTTAGAAAACTGGTCTGAATTCTCACAAAATAAACAAAAATCCTTACGATTCATTTTTATTTTTAATTATGTGTGTTATGTGCATCTGTGAAGTGAAAGAGGGTGTTGGATTCCCTGGGTTGGAGGTACAGTTGGATATCAGTTGCCTGATGTGAATCTTGGGAACTGACCTGAAGAGCCCAGAAAGAGCAATGTATTCGTTTGCTTGTTTTTGTTTTTTGAGACAGGGTCTCACTAAGTAGCCCTGGATGGCTCAGTGCTTGCTCTACAGACCAGGCTGGCCTCAAACTCAGAGAGATCCACCTGCGTTGCCTCTCAATTGCTGAGTTTAAAAGTGTGAGCCATGGCATCCAGCCCTAGTATGCGTTCTTAAGTATTAGACCTTTCTTTTCCAGTTAATTTCTTTACAAAAATTATTTATGTTTTTATTTTTTTTCCAGACAGGCTCTTGTTTATAGTGGACTGATTTTGAACTCACTATAGATCCAAGGATGACCTTGAACTCTGGATCCTCCTGCCTCTACCTCCCAAGGCTGGGATGATAGGCCTGCTGCGTTGAGCCTTGTTCCAATATCCATTTGTTAACTATTTAAGTAAAAGACTCACTTTGAGCATTCCCTGTCTGTGTCCTTGGTCCTCACCCATGATCCCCGGCTGCTCCCTGACCTGTTTCATCCAGCACAATAGAACAGGGTCCTCTTTTGGCACACAGCTTATTATACCCAAGATCCAGCTGTATCCGCAGGCATCTGCTTGATATTCTGGCTCCAATCTTTCCTCCTTAAAACTCAGTAAGAAGATGCCAATACTGGAAGAAAAAAAAAGACATCTCTCTCTTTGAATAAAGTTAAAGGTAGGATAATTTTTGATTAACTGTGCAGACAACATGGAACACTCTTCTGACTTAACTCGCCAGTTTAACTGTGGCTTCACAGGGTGTGTAGCTGTAGGTGTGGTAGTTAATAATGAGCCAGCTGAAGATGTCAGACTTCTCCAGACAACAGCGGCTGGTGGTTACTTCTCTCTCTCTCTCTCTCTCTCTCTCTCTCTCTCTCTCTCTCTCTGTGTGTGTGTCTTTTTTTTTTCTTTCTGGCTCCGTTCTTTAAAACTTGCCTCCTGCAAGCGTTCTCCAGCTGTTGGGAAATTGTTTTTCATCTGGAGCCGACGATTGCTTTTAAGAGATTAATTCAGATGCAGAAGGAGTCCCAGGGACTGGTGTCTACATCTGCAACAATAATCATTAGATGCTAAAGCCGTGGCTACATGAGGCAAGAATTTCTAATGATGCTCTATTATTCTGGCCCATCTTTTTCTGTGTTTCCACCAGAGCTGCTGAGTGCTGAAGCAATGGGGAGACCAGAAGATGCTTCCAGGGTAGGTCTGGTTCTAGTAGCCCCTGAGCTGGTATCTCCAGGAGGCATCTGAACCAACCTTAAATTTGTTTTGGTTCACCCAGTATCCTAAGGATAGAATCATCTCAAAGCATTAATAGTGACATGACCTATGTCTTCCTTTGCCTTTTTTTTTTTAAACAGTTAGCAGAGCCAGGCTAGAGGTGGGAATAACACACTATAGCTCCTTTCCCTGGGCTGGCCCTTGAGGTGGTCCCAGGGGCTGGGATTCCACAGTCCAGTCTGGTGGCTTTGTGAACGGCATTGACATAGTCAATGTGAGTGTCTAGAGGGAAAAACCCTCATCAGATTTGGTGATATCTGAACCCTGTGGTCCAATGCTCCAGTATCACATGGCTGCCTGGGAGAATTGTATCGAATTAAGATGTAAAGCAATTCATGTCATTGCTACAGAAACACGTTCCCTGTAAGTAAGACAAAATGAGCAGTGCACGTGAGCACGAACACGGTTTTAAAGGAGGTTTTGCGCCATGAACTTCCTAAATTAGGAAGAACGGCACAAACTGGCTCCTTCCCTCCCATTAAAGTGCATCCCGTCTCAGCTGAACAAAAAGATGATCAAGGATGTGTTCCGAGGGGAAGATTTCCCTTGAGAGCGACAGAGAGGTTTGTGTTCACATGGTCTCGGATGGGGACGAAACAGAGGCCCCTACAGTTTGAGTGCAGGTCACCACAAGTATCCCCCAGAGAGTGGAGTCAGTCTTGTGAATCAGGTTGAGGGGCAGGCTTCCTCAGGAGAGACAGGCAAGATTCAGCACTTACTCCGCCCCCCCCCCCTGCCTCCCCCCATGGAGGCAGCAGAGTCCCGCAAGCAGGCTGGGGAGGCTGAGATTTACATGGGTGTCTTGTGGTCCTGTCCCTCTGTTTGCCTAGGGAGTGGCAGAAAAAGGATATGGTGGATAAGAGGAGACAGAGATTATGCCATGAGCCTTGAGTCCTGTACTGAGGAAAGTGGCTAGCAGGTCAGAAGTGTGCTTTCCACCCTGTCTGTCCTCTGCCCTCTGCCCTTAACACGTGGCCACACCCAGACTGCAAGTGTTTGGTATTCAGTTTGGTATTCAGCCATATTACTTTTGTAAAGAGGCCGAGGTGAAGGCCTGTGGTTAGAGGCTCCTCACACCCTCTATAGAAACACAAAGAGGTTCTGTGCTTATCCCTGGTTCTCACCAGCCTCTTACCTTTGGCAGCTGTGATGCATGTACTTTGGCTTTGTCCCTGCCAGGGTATGGCTTTGCAGCCCATCAGGGTCAACTGCTTACTGCTCTTCTCCTTGTCCCGACTGTGGAGCTGTGACTCAAGGCCCAGGTTACACTTTGTGCAGCTGCAAGCTTCCCAGGCCATAGCATCCTTCCTTAGTCAGTAAGCAGATCCAGGGATAAGGGTAGAACACTATTGGTAGAATGCTTACTTCCCAGGCACAAGGCCCTGGGTTTGATCCCTAGTACCAACCGCACGTCAAAGCTGTAATTCCAGCACTCGGGAAGTAGAGGGAAAAGAGCTGGGAGTTCAAGGTTATCCTTGATTACATATAAAGTTTGAAGCAAACAAACAAACAAACAATCGATCAATCAATCAGCAATTCCACAAATCACCACCACCCAGCTAGCCAACTGTGTCAGTGTAGAAAGGCCAAACTACAAAGTATCTGCTGAGATCTGTGGGGCTTACAGTTCATAGAGGTAACACTGTTGCTCCCCTGAGCTGCTCAGGTACCCAGGTTCACCTTCCTCAGGGCTCCTCCCAGAAGCTCCTTCACTGCATCTCTAGCTGCAGTGACCCAGCTTTTTAAACCCACTGTTGACATGACTGTCTTAGTACAAATAACTCAAGAAACTATTTTTGAAAGGACTAAACATTAGAAAGAAGGAAAGCAAGATCTGCCAGACAGAAAGCAGCAGGGCAGCCTGGCAGATGCACGCACGCACACACACACATGTACACACACACACACACATACACACACACACACACACACACACACACACACATACATACACACACACACGGCATTACTAAAGACATTGCCTTTATAGACTTCAATCATAGGCAAGAAATGATTACCTGGGAAATTAATTCTAGAAAAGTCCCTCATTTAATTTGGTTGAAGATCAAGGGTCTCTTATTCTTCTCTGTTCTGAAAAAGAAACATGAAATTTGGGGTCCAGGATGGGAGCTGCCTACAAGGGAAGAGAAATATACCGATTGCTAGAGATACATGCTCCTTCAGTGTACCACAGACAAGAGTCAAAAATATCAAGTATGTAGGCATTTAGAATGAAGCACAATTGTTTTCCTGATTGGCAAAACGCCCATCGCTTTGGTTTCTAACATACACGTTCAAGAAATACCCAATGGGGCTTTGCACACTCAGGGCGTGGCTCTGAGTCTAGGACGATTACAAAAGATGTATAATTCAGGAATTATTTACGCATTGCTTCAGACATTATAGTGGCTGCTGGGATCGGTTATTACAACACCAGGGAGTGGGAACCTGACATCCTGCTGTCAGAGTGGCCAGGCACCTTTCCCAAGCTGGGTGACAATACCCATGTTTCCTTCTCTGATTCCTTCGCAGACCCAGGGAGGTAGCACTGGCTGGCCTGTTACAGAAGGACCTGCCGTGGCATCTGCTGCATCCGGCATCCTTATGCAACCTCCAAGGTTGCTCGTCTCATTTGCTTTTAAAATAGGAGAACTCTAAAATAAAAGATAAATAAAACAAAACGGTCCAAGTCCCTCTTAAAATTCCTTTGCAAGTAGGCGAGGTGCGAAGATTTTCAAACCCATTTTAACCCAATTCCAGAAAGCATGGCTTTTTTTTTTTTTTTTTAGATTGTGGAGAGTTATTGTGTGGGGAAATTTGTAAATAGTAGGTGGCGTTTCAAAAACAAAAAATGGTAGATGAGATTGTGTCAAGTTTTAATTTATCCATCTTATCATGGTTATTTTCTGCAATATATATATATATATATATATATACATACATACATACATACACACACGTGTGTATATATATACACATAGATATGTGTATATATATGTATATATAAAATAAGGAAAACAGACATCTTTAAAAATTAAGCAAATTAATGCTGTAATGTGTTGTCAGGCTTGGTGGGTGACTTCAATATGTGGGCATTTCTTCTTTTTTTAAATATAGGGTCAGATCAGACCTTCGTATGTCTCAAATGAATGTATGCATTGCAAAGGCCACAGGCAGGAGGTTGGCGGTTTTCTCCAGGCCCTTCTGGGAAATGCTGATTCTGCAGTGTCAAGAACCAGCTTTGCAATGGCTTTTTTACCTTTGGATGCTTTGGACCATGTCTGGGATTCTTCTGTGAACAGGAGAGTCTTAATTATGGGGGACCACGAATCCTCTCAGCAATGGCCATTCGTCCTGGTGAGGAAGGGGTTGGGTTGCCATATGAAGACCAAGATGGCCACAGAGGGGCTGGGGAGAGAGCCTTTGTTTAACTGTTCACAAATACTTGCCATGGAATATCTAAACACAGAGTAGAAAGAAATGTAGGGAACTGTGTATATCAGATACCTAGCTTCAACTGTGGCCAAATCTTTGTAGTCCCCTCCCTCTCCAGATGGACAACTGAGAAACAAATCCCAGATCTTACCGAGTTTCATGCCGGGGGAGGGGGGGAGTTTACTAGAAGGGCCCTTAAGAAAACCAAAACCACACACACCTGTCACTATCACCTGTCACTTATCACTTCTTCCGTTGCTCTAGCTTGTACAGGTGTGTGTTCTTTGTGTATGTGTGGGTGTGGTGTCCCTGCATGGATATGTGTTCCTGAATGAGTGCATGTGTGTGCAAGTCCACATGGGACCAGAGTCTGATGCTGAGTGCCATCCTCAATTGCTCTTGACTTAATTTGTTGAGGCAGGGTTTCTTGCTGAGCACAGAGCTCACTGATTCATTTGTTGAGGCAGGGTTTCTTGCTGAGCACAGAGCTCACTGATTCAGCCAGTCTAGCTATCCAGCTTGCTCTGCGGGGTGCCTGTCTGTGTCTCCTGGGGCTGGGATTACAGGAGGGTGTCCTGATTCTCTAGCTTACTATGTAAGTGCTTTATACACTGAGCCAACTCCTTAGCCCTTAGCCATGCTTTCTTAAAGCACAGGCTGTGGGGCCTGTGTTGTCTTGGTTTGTTTCCAGTGTACTTTTCTGCCATCCTTTCAAACCCACACCTCAGTGAGGCCCACACATTACACATGGTGGCAACACCTATTCAAGTCTTCATCTGTAGGCTTCCCTCTGTATGTTACTGACATCTTGGTGAATGGAACATTTGTTTTGTACAACATTCCCAGCCTGGATGTTGTCAGTGGCCTCTCTATGTTCATCTCTCAGCTGTTCATCCCTTGAAATTTCTCGAAGTAGTGGTTAGTTTAGTTTTCATTCATTCATTCATACATACATTCTTGTTTCATTCATTCAATTCACTATCTTTTTCTGTCAAGAATAATTTGTAGTTCAGTGACATTGGATAAAGAAAACTTACACTTAAGCAGTATTTGAAACTATTTTTTAAAAAATGCTTCTGCTTCTTATTTAAAATATAGCACTTTCATGCATTTTTGCTGTGCTCCAAAAATATGAGCATTCCTACTTTGGTGCGCTGATCTTCTGCCCGGCACTGGGTTTCTTCTGAAAGGATTTTACTTTTATTTTACCCAGACAGTGGCTAAAGGAACCCAGAACTTGGTGAAGCTTTTGACTGGCACCTATCAATCAGCTCTGCACTGGGAGGTCAGGTCAGCTGCTCTCATTTCTCTATAGCAAAGGATATTCAGGTGTGGCGGTTTTCCAAGAAAGAAAGTGATTAACATGAAAGTGGTAAAGATGCAGGCATACTGGAGCAGATACAATCCTCAGCAACTAAAAAAATGCATCGGTTGGTCATCTAGACGTCTTGTGTAGTGCATTTCCATTTCTTTAAAAAACAAAACCAAATTATCTATTCGCTGACTCACAAAAGAAGAGGCAGCCAAGTTCATCAGGTGAGGATTGCTTGGAGATAAATGTATCAGTAGCTGGGCCACACCCATCTCTAATTTACACGCATAACACCTGTTTACACACATTCATTAAACCCATTTTATCGCTTTCCTTAAAGCCCATTTGTATTAATCCAGAGTGCATAGATTGATTAAGCAGGCCTGTGGGCATAGATCGCAGGCCTGTGGGCATAGATCGATTAAGCATGGCTGCCTTGGAGAAGATTCTTAGTTGGACCATAGGATGGCTCATTGTCCCTTCCTATACCCTAGTATAAGTTGGAGTTGATAATGTGGGCCCATTTTCCCACTGGGTAATGGAAAATGTGTTCCTACTCTGAAATACCACATTTCCTAAGACTCCACAGCACACAGTAGAGGCCATTTAAAATATGGGCTCTTTGCTACAAGACAGAACACAGTGTGAAATAAGGTCTATAAGAAGGAGAAGCCTGGGTTTGCAGACAGGTGTTTCTGACCTGAGAGAATGGAGGCCAGCCTCTTAAGGCCCCACTGCTCTATGAACTGTGTCCAGAATAGTCAGTCCTTTGCTTTTTATGTTCAATCTGAGTTCTGAGATAGGGCTGATTGTGTGTGTGGGTGTGTGGGGTGGGGGTGGGGGGGGGAGGGGGGAGGTTGAGCTCACAGGTCTCTACAGGGAAACCCTTCATCAGCTCTTCCATGTTGTGAGCCCTGTTTTGCACTGAGGCAGGTGTTCAAATTCAAAGCCACATTTCGAGAGACTTGCTACCATTGTTAATTTCCCATCTCACAGCCTGTGATTCTTGTAAGGATGAGTCTGTTGGGTTCCACACATCTTAGGAACATTTGCTCCCTAGCGATACTGATCGAGTCATTTGATCCAGTAGTGGAGGAAGGGATAAGAGGGTCACTCCAGGACACCTCCATCTTCTGGGTCCATCCCATTTGTTTCTCCGTATGCAGTGTTGGCTTGCACTTGAAACTCCTTTAATTAATCTTTTGAGGGAGGGAGATGTTTGAGAGTGAGACAGGCAATCATGAGAAAGATAATGGATGGATGGTTAGCACGTGAGGGAGCCCAGCATGTTCATCCCAGCGAGGCAGAGTTTGTTGTACATGAATTGGGTAGGAGCAAGCCCTCCAGGACCAAAAAAAACGTAAGAGGCATTTGACTGGAAC
The DNA here is from genome assembly GCF_000001635.26 of Mus musculus. Lineage (NCBI taxonomy): Eukaryota > Metazoa > Chordata > Mammalia > Rodentia > Muridae > Mus > Mus musculus. The sequence continues at coordinate 83,956,237 of NC_000084.6, read as the reverse complement.
ACTTAGCAATCAGAAAACCAAGACAGAGGTTAAATTGTTTTGAGCAAGAGAAATTAATACATTAAAGGTTACATTTCCAACTGTGAGGCAGTGAGTTGGGCTCTTCTGTGGTGTCAGAATTACATAAGGCAGGAGAAATGGCTCTGAAATGATTGTGGAATCATTATGGCAAGGCAAGGCAGAGCAAGACACTTCCCAGCAGGAGGGTGCGAGGAAGAATAAAGACGTGGAGCGAGCTCATTAAGAATGAATTGCAGACCATAAACATTTGGAAGCAGAGAGTGTGGAGTTCTATCTGTTATCTAATGACTCGGAGATTAGAAAACTAGCAATGACTTTCAGAAGCGGAGTTGACTTTGCGGGGAGATTGTTTGCGGTTCCGGAAAAAGAAGAAGGGTTTGGTTTTGTTTTGTTTTGTTTTTGAGTTAGGGAAAAGTCTCTCATCTCTGTAAATCAGCACAATTTAAGCAACTTCAGCGATCCTCTGACAGTTTCTTTCTGCTGTATAATTACACACTGCCTCCGATTCTGTTAGAAGGATGTGGAGAGGGCCTCAGTGGGTGGGGGAGGGGAACAGGTAGGGAGGAGAGGCAGGAGGACACAAAAGTCCAATTTCACCATCGTCTTCAGAAAGACCTACAAACCTGTACCCAAGAGGCCTTGCCGGCAAATCCTTTAAAGCGGACTCTGTTCTGTTTTGGTCGAGGGCACTCCATTTGCACGGCTGCTAATTGCATGGTTTGATGGGCAGAGTCAGGACAGCTGGAATGAGATAATCCATCTTTGGTGCTGACTCTCTCATCCCCCTACCCCTTGCACACCCTCCTCTCCACCATAAGAAGCAATGATTTAAGACTCCAAACTCTGGCCATGTGGAAACTCCTTAATCTTCCAGAATATTCAGTGCCCTTTACTTTGCGGTTAACACTAGCCAGAGATGGTGGAAAAGCATCAACTTACATGACTGGGTGGTACACCCGGGTCTTGAAATCACCTCTTTGGAAAACAGATAGGGGTCTGGTAATGTGCTGTCCTTCTCCGGGAAGAGTTCAGCGATGCTCTGGGAGCCCAGTGAGCACTTTCCTAATGGCTTCTTAGAAGCAAAGGCTTTCTTCCATTGGGTAGCCTGATGCCAGCACAACATTGCTCAAAGGGGAGGGATGGGTGTGGGCAGCCCTGGTGACCCCTGGTATGCAACATCTCCTCTTTATGAGACATGCAGGAGTGGCCAGAACCTATTGGACTCTCTCTAAATGACTCCTGGTCTTAGTTACCATTGCTTTTATTAATGTGGATTTCTAGAAACAATCATCTACACAGTGTGGGAGAGGAGAGGAAGGCATTGCAGGAATTCCTTGTTGGTCACAGAACTTTAGGTTCATGCCATTATGAAGTTCATACCCCTCCCCCACACCAGAAATGGTTGTTAAAATCCTTGGGTCGCTTCTTAAGAACAATGTTGTTCCTTCTGGTTCTAGATGGATTGCAGTCAGTTCTTAAGGTTCCCAACTCTGTCATCAGCTTGATGCTGGGTATGGACGCTCCCACGATGGCCTTACTCAGCAGGTGCCACAACCTCCTCCCTTCAATGCTGGGCTTGGCCCCGTCAATGTCTAGAACCAGAAGTGGAGGCCACCTGCTGGCCATCTTTCAAGGCCCATGGCTGCATGAGGCCAGCTTCCTTGTCTTTTGTCAGCAGCCAGCTAGTGGGATGAGTATCCGGAGGAACCATGAGACGTTTGAATGATGATTCGTGTTAAGATTATTCCCAATGTGATCACTATGAAAATCACTCACCACAGGACACTAAACACCCTTCTTTGGGATGCCTATTGCTCTGTTTTTCAATATTCCAGTTGTAGAATGAAGAACTCTCAGGATGGCAGAGGCTGTGTAGGTGAGGAAAGGAAAGAATCCCACCCCAATCGTTTTTAGTTGCTTCTCCTTGTTGTTACCATCCTTGTTAGCGGAATCATTACACACACGCTTATATACCACTGGTTTAAAATTGTGCATTCTTTTAAAAGCATTTGTCTACAGAGCCATGCACATCTTCATTAGGAACCACTAAAATACCACATAATTAATGCCACACAATCTCACCAGGAAAAAATTTATGTTTTGTGAAGCTGTCAGTGTCATGATATTCAGTCTGTTATAAATTCTTAAAAAATTATTTATTACTATAATTTTGTGTGTGTGCAGGTGATGAGTGTGCATATATGTGTGCATGCATGTGTGTGCATGGAAGAATGCATGCATTTGCATGTGTATGCATGTGTGTGTGGCGTGTCTGTATGTGTGTGGCATATGCCATGGAGCTCATGTGAAGATCACAAAACAGTTTTGTGAATTTAGTTCTCTGGTCCTACATTTACGTGGGGTTTTGGATAGTGAACTTAGGCAGAAGTCTAACTTGGCAAGTGTCTTTAGCCACTGAGCCACCTCACAGCCTCTATTTTTACAAATACTATATTTTTCTCTAGAGATTGAAGTTTTTTCCTTGTCAATAGTTATTGTCAATTATTTTCTCTGTAGTTACAGGCTTACTTTGTTTCCTGTGGGAAAACGTTTGCCAAATTCCTACGGGTGAATAGCCACAGTTGTTCTTTTGAGGTAATAAAATGGTGTTCCATGAAAAAGCCTCTCACTCTGGTCCTGACCCAACAGTAGCACAGATACTGGTCCTGGGGCACCATCTTCTTTTGTGGCAAGGGTTCCCACTTCATCTCACAGAAGAGTAATGAGGGCACTGAAGACCAAGACTCAACGAAGTGGTAATCCTTAGGGCTTCATCAAGAAGTGAGATTGGCTTTCTTTTTTTCAATGTGGGTGTGTCATAATACAAACAGTGACCTCCAGGATGGCTGTGCTCTGGTGCCCATGGTCTCCATCACTGAGGATTTCAAAACCCCAGAACAACTGCCAAAATAGGGGAAAAGACAAACTAAATGTTCTCTGTTAGAATCAAAACTAGTTTTGTCCTCAGGACTGACTAAGTGGGCACTGGGGACCCTACAAATATCAAGTCACATGTCAATAGCCACTTAATTTAAAGCACTATTGATGCTAGAGCACATCAATAGTGAGAAAAATACATTAATTAAAATTTTTACCTGTATGCCTGTGATCACAGAAATGAGGAGACTGAGGCAGAAGAATTTTTATGAGTTCATGGCCAGCTTGGGCTGTCTGGTATGTTCCAGGCTAGCTTGTGATACACAGTGACACCCTGCCTAAAAAATGAAGAAAGAAGTAAAAAGAAAACACAAAATAAATAAATCAAGTAAATAAAAAACTGAAAACGCCTACAGTTATTTTTGGTAGGCACCACTAGAAGCTGATTGTATGCCCTGAGTGGTAGAAGGGACTCTGGGCACTCCTGTTCTGGAAGGAGTCTCTGGGGGCATCTTCATTTCTGAGTCCATAAGTGAGGACTGGGATTCACCGAAGTTGAATGAAACTTCCCATAGGGAATGGCGCTAATTGAGCAGCTCAGAGATCACCTCTAGCTAGGGAATACCGAGTCTCCACAGCAGCTTCTGCCTTAAGTCCTCGGGTCTGGAATCTGGGATCGCCCAGTCTGCCTGTTGTCCAAGTGCAGGACTTCCAAAACCCTGCAGACCTCTCACTCCTTAAGGGTCCTGTTTCCTTTCAGTCCTATCCATTTCCTGATGTCCTCCTGCCTCTCTGTGTTCTTCTTCTACCACCTAAGACCTTGTAATTACTGCACATTTATATCCTGTCCCTCTAGCCCTTTGGCATTCTCATGACCCTCAAGGTAAAATCCCATCTGGTAGACCAGCATTCTTCCTGCCATCTTGGTCACTCCTTCCCTAGGGTATACCCTGCCATGTTCCCTGTCAGATGCCACAGTGCAGTGCATCTTCACACATGCCATTCACTCTTTCACATCGATTCACCCTCACTCCGCTCTATCTCTCTTCTACACACTCACTCCCCAGCCCGCACTGAATCTTGTAAGAATCGGTTCACGTGCTATCTCCTCTCAGGAGATCTATCCCGTTTAACTTGGGATTCCTGCTTTGGTTTTACCACTTACTGTCTGTAGAACTTAGTCACTGTATGCTCTTTCCTAGTCTCAGTCTCCTCATCTATGAAAGGCTCTTGCTGCTTATCGTGGGCATGGAAAGAGATTCATGTATAAAGTACCCATGATACCTGCTGGGAAGACCAAGGGTGTGACCAGCATAGCACCTTTATTTTTATTCCATCTTTCTTCTTTATGTCATTAGAATAGTGCCACAACAATGTTCAGAGTCCACTCCAATGCCAGTTAAATTAATGACACCGAGACATAGGAAGGAAGCATGAGAAATTGTACCATCATGTGTGGGGCCACTAGCCACACATGGCTTTGCAGTTTTAGATTTGAATACACATGCATCAAGTCAAACCAAAAATCAGCTCCTTGCTGTAACACCAATGTTTAAAGGGCTCTGAAGTTACTTTTGCCTGGTGGCTATCCCATGGTGCTACATAGCTTATGGGGAATTTCTATCCTTGAGGAAGTTTCTAGAGGATAGAGCTGTTAATAGTGTTTCCCAGCTAGTACTGGGGTGAGTTACAACTGTAACTCTAAGATGAAAGGCTTGCATGCAAATGCCTTCGATAGGGAGAGGTAGTGACTGTACTTACATGATAAGATGTACTTAGCACGAAGAGTCGGAGCGTTTCTTGACAATGCCCTCGCATCTGCATGGTGAGTCAGACTGAAGATCTTGGGACCTGTCGGCTCACCCCAACTGAGGAAGCTTGTCTGGGTTCATGTGTGACAGAGACACCTGAGCAGCTCTGAATCAGACCTGTTGTGGAGATAGGAAACCCTCTTGACTGTAGATGTAAATAGGAAAACTCATGCATTGCACTTCTCAGCCACTATGGAGAACACTAGCCAGAAAGAAGGCATCTAATAGCTGTGATGTTAGTCTTGTCAACCTGATACCACTCGAGAACTACTTGGGAAGAGAGTTTTAAATGAGGAACTGTCCATATTAGGATGGCCTATGAGGATTATGTTATTTGAAGTAGGAAGTTAATTGTCCACTGTGGGTGGCACCATTCTCTGAGTAGGGGATCCTGGCTGTATAATAGTGGAGAAAAGATAGCCGAGCACTAGGCTGCATACATTAATTTTGTAATGCTGTCCGCTCTTGATTGTGGATGTCCTGAGACATCCTGCTTTGAGCTCCTGCTATCTTGACTTCTCTGCAATGGTGGGATGTAATCTGGAAGAGTGAGCCTTTCTCTTTGGAGATGCTTCTGTCAGTTTTTTTGTTTTTGTTTTTGTTTTTTTGTTTTTTGTTTTGTTTTTTTTTTTTTTTTTTTAAATCAGAGCAACAGGAACAAAACTAAGATAGTGGCTTTGGGGGAAAATGCTGGATTGTAGTTCACAGGGACCATTGCTGTTGCTATGCCATCTTTTCCTTGGAAGCCACACCAGGTTCTTTTCCAAGTGACCTTCCTCATGTGTCTGTGGGCTGCTGTCTATCCCTACCAGCATGTCCACCGTTGTCATGAGGATACTGAAATGACCGACTGTGACTCAGGAACTCATTATTGATAACCTTGTACTTGGAATTAGGTAGAGCAATATGTCTGCACTCAAAAATTTCCAGGAGCTAACTGTGAAGTTCAGGGCCCATGTTTGGGGCTGGTAAGAACAAGCCATGGCTTCACCAGCTTCTCTCTTAGTTTACATCTTCGTCACATGCCCATACCAGATTGGCTTTCTGCATCCCATGTTCCAGGGCCTTGGATGACAGTGCCTTGTTTGACTGCAGCCTGCCAAGGCAACAGAAGTCAGGGATGGCTGTCAAGGTTTCAGTGCCAACAGAGGCTTTGGTGGCAAGTAGGGCTTCCCTAGTTCTGAAGTGTACTCGACCTAGGTTTGCATAATGAGTAATAGCCTGCCACATGGTGCTTATGGGGAACTGTGACTCACACAGGCCCTGGCAGAGTTGTTGGCTCAGGAGAAAGGTGTCTCCCAATTAGGAGCATCATCTCATGCCAGGTCTGAATCATGAGATGTGGAGATGGCAGAGATATTAGAGGTCACCCAGCTCGTGTTTCACTAAGGTTATAGATGATGAGAAAAGAATCTGGCAGGGCAGATGGGCTTCCCCAGGCACAGAACCAGAGCCAGAACTGAATTCCTTTGGCTTCTAGTCCCGTGTTCTAGGGTTGCTTAGACTTCTTATCAGATCAATCTGTTCTGTTCAGATGTTTTATCTTCACAGCTGAACTATAATCCTTACGTGTATAAAGACTTGGATGGGTAGCTTTAAATGTCGGTTTGACATGACCTAGAACCTCCTGGGAAGACAGTCTCAATGAAGGATTGTCTACACTGGGTTGGATGGTAGGCATGTCTGTGGGAGTCTGTCTTGATTAAATTGACTAATTAATATTGGAGGACCCAGCTTAATGTGACTGGTGCCATTTCCCTAAGCCAGTGGTTCTCAACCTTCCTAACGCTGTGACCCTTCAATCCAGTTCCTCATGTTGTGGTGACCCCGCAATCATAACACTTTGTTGCTACTACATAACTGTAATTATGTCACTGTTACGACTAGTAATGCAGATATCTGATATGTGACCCTTAAAGGGGCTCAACCCACAGGTTGAGAATGGCTGCTCTAGGCAGTGGGGTGTCTTAAACTGTATCAAGAGTTGATAAATCAAGCAGAGCATAAGCAAGAACAAGCAAATCAGTGTGTGCACATTCATTTCTCTCTGCTCTTGATTATGCATGTGATGTGAATAGCCGTTTGGTAGACAAGTTCCTACCAGTGTGACTCACTTGCTAGGATGGACTGCAACCTGGAATTGTGCGCTAATATAAACCCTTCCTTCACTAAGTTGCTTAGGTCTTTTAGCATAGCCATAGAGATGAAACCAGAATATGGATCCTATTTTAGCCTTGTGCACCACCATTTAGAAATACACAATCTAGCTAGGGAATATAAAAGAAACCCATATGACATCACAAGGAGTTATTGTATACTGAACTGAGACTAGTTAGAATGAGAAGTCGGTCAGTGAAAGGTGTTGGTATAGGCTGTAAGTCTTGATAAGTTATCCCAGAAGCCAAGTCTTATGGCACAAGTCAGCAGTTCCAAGTAGGAGGTAGACAACAAGTTCAAGATTTGCCCTAGGATACAGAGTGATTTCAAGGACTATCTAGGCAATTTAGTGAGACCCTGTCTCAAAAAAAAGTAAAAAGAAGACTGGGTATGTAGCGCAATGGTGGTGGATTTCCTGCTGGTATTGTGTTCAGCACACAGTATGGATGTAGAAAAAAAAAAAAAAAACAAAGCAAAAATTCTCCCTACAATCTAAGTTGTGTTTTTACACGCAGAAGGGAGGAAGTGTTCCAGGACTGTCTTAGTCAGGGTTTCTATTCCTACACAAAATATGACCAAGATGCAAGTTGGGGAGGAAAGGGTTTATTCAGCTTACACTTCCAAATTGCTGTTCATCACCAAAGGAAGTCAGGTCTGGAACTCAAGCAGGTCAGGAAGCAGGAGCTGATGCAGAGGCCATGGAGGGATGTTACTGGCTTGCTTCCTCTGCCTTGCTCAGCATACTTTCTTATAGAATCTAGGACTACCAGCCTAGGGATTGCACCACCCACAATGGGCCCTCCCTCCTTGATCATTAATTGAGAAAATGCCTTACAGCTGGATCTCATGGAGGCATTTCCTCAACTGAAGCTCCTTTCTCTGTGATAACTCTAGCTTGTGTCAAGCTGACACAGAAAACCAGCTAGTATAAGGACCTAAGCAACAAGACTTCTGGAGAGGCAGTAGTAAGCCTGTGGTTGGAACAAGGGCTGTCTGAGGGAGTGCTAGAGGCTCGATGGGAGTGGGCAGCTCAGGTTACTAAAGGTTATGACAGCTAGCTTCAGGGTTCCTGTCCATCTGGTAGCACCTGTGGTTTTGAACTAGGGTGACATAGTGACCTCCCTACTAAAGACTGCATCGATGGGATGGGGTTGTGGGAAAGGGACATGTGAGCGCTGCTACATCAAGATGCTTCTTTGTGTGGAGTCTTAGTGGAGCGACAGGAATAGATAGGAAAAACACATGAGATGATTGCCTTAGCCTTTCCTCATAGCTAGCCTGTGTTGACTCTGTTAATTTTCTATAAAAGTAACTTTAACTTCCTCTGAGTATTTGTCCTCTGGGAAGATTACTGCTGAATAAGTTCACCCTTCCTAGTTCTTCTGAACTCTGACTGGCTGGCTCAACTCAGCTGTTCTCCAAGCTGACTGATTCAAACTGGCTTTTCTCAGCTTCTGACTGAATTGCTGTGCTTGGCCTCAAACTAACTCTGGCAATCTGTTCTAATCTTCTGGCTCCTTCTTATTCTCTAGCTTCAACTGCCTCTGCTGACCTGCACTGCATGGATGGAACTCATAAATGACCTCAGCTGAACTCAACTGCTCTGTACCAACTGACTCAACCCTGACTCACTCTTCCTGTCCTCTCCCTCCTGTGCTGTTCTTGTGAGAGTTGGACGTGTCTTATCTCTGACTCATTCTGTCAACTTTTTTTTTCCTGATTTATCAGTTTGTCTGACCCCCAAATTAGACATCACTTTCAAACATGAGTGCTTCCTTCTTCAAGCCAACTTTACCTTCATTTCTTGGGGCTAAAGGTGTGTACTAAAGGTAAGTCTGTATTCCAACCAGAGGGATTAAAGGTGTGTCATTCTTGTCAGATCACACAGACCTAGAAGGTCTTTGCATGATGTCCCTTGCCAGAGCAGCCATGTTGCTGGATTAAAATTCCTTTCCAGTTTCCTTATGTTAATTATAACAAAATATTTCAACTCAATATCTAAAAGCAACATAAATTTATTGTGCCATATTTATGGACACTAGAAGATATCCCCAGTGAGTGGAAACCAGAATGTGAGCAGGGCTGACTCTTAAGTGTTCCAGAAGAGAAGAAACTGCCAATGTTTGGTACTGTTCTAATACCTCAGTTTCTGATCACCGCCTCCATCTTCCAAGTAGCCAACAGCTGGTCATTTCTCCCCCCCTGATCTTCTACCACATGGCCACCTTCTCTCATCAAATCCCCTCTGGCTTCCTTATGAGAACGCATGTGATTATATCCAAGGCCTCTGAACTTTCAGGAATAAGCGTTTGCATCATCCTCACAGAGCTTCCTAGTTTCCCAGAACTGCAGTTAACAAGGTCACACAGACTGTGGCAGAAACAAGGGAATTCATGACAGATAGCTTTGAAGGCCAGATACCAGAAATCAAGATATGCCTGGTACACCCAGGGTATATGATGGAGGCAGGATCTGCTCCAGGGGTCAGTGGAGGCTGTAGTGGAGGAGACAGAGAATCAAAGGGAAAGGAAGCAGAGGGTAGGGAGAAGCTATGAGTAGATGAGTGTGTGTGCCTTTATAGCATGTATGTTTGCATGTGTATGTCTATAAGTGAAGCTGTGACAGGTTGTGAGGTGGATGTGCAGGGATGTGGGAGGGGTGACATCAGAAAGTCTCAGTCAGATATCCCCACTTCACCTGAACAGAAGAATCCTCTGAGGGGATATTCCTCACAGTAGGAATAAAAGTTGATGGATGTGGTGGCTTCAAATGAGAAATGTCTCCCATAGACTCATGTATTTGAATACTTGCTCTTTGGTTGGTGGCCATACTGTTTGGGAAGGTCTTGGGACATTTAGAGCCTCCCTGGGAGGAAGTGTGTCAGTGGAAGTGGGCTTTGGTGTTCTCACACTCTGTTCACCCTGTGTGTCACATATGTAGATGGAATGTGGTCATCTTATTTCCTGCCACCACACTTCCCATGACTATTGTCATGCCTCCCGGGACACGATGACCAGAGTAAACCTTTTCTCCTCTAAGTTACGTCGTTTCATGGAACCAACAGATACCTTCCTGCCCCACGATCTGTAGGCACATGTGCAGCTTCTACCCCAGGAACCCAGTCCTTCAGCCAAGAGCGGTAACTGCAGCTACTACGAATACTCTAGAACAGTCCAAAAATTAATGGCAAAAATATTTAAGAACAGCTAAATACTAGCCCCTATGAGGAGCCATGCACACTTAGTAAAGAGGAAAACATGCTCGGAGCGACCATTCCTGACACACAGTCACAGCAGACAAATCAGACTGGGAGCAGGGAAACCCAGAGACACTGGGGGATTTGGTGCACAGCCTTGTGCTTCACCTCTGTGCTACAGAAAGACCCAGTGAGATGAGGGGCGCATGCCACAGAGATGCTACCTGGTTACACACAGAAGCAAAGGCTAGGCCGACCTGGTAAACGTAGAACCATAGAGTAGATGAGAACCAAGTTAAGCCAGTGTGGACTCTGGTGTATAAAACACATCCCGGCTTATTTATCGCCACATAAGCTTCATACACTCATCGTATACAAACATATACTGCGAATACAAAACCCTGTTCATGAAAGAGGGATAAAACACAATTTGAGCAGTGGGCCCTGGGAAGCAGAAACAAAAGGGTATTTACCTCTGATTTAAAAACCAAATTTATCAGAACTGGAGAGATAATGCCTCAGTCTGTAAAGTGATTGACACACAAGCAGCCAAAATTAGGTTCATAACAGGACCCACGTAGAAAAGCCAGGAAGGTGTGCATTTGTAATCTCAGTGCAGGGGAGGTAGATAGATGAATCCCTGGGGCTTGCTGGCCAGCCAGCCTAGCCTACTTCGTGACTTCCACTCCAGACACAGATGCTCTCAAAAAACTATCCAGCTGCTAAGCAATGGCATTGACCTCAATATTCGGGGACACACGATTATGTATGAAGATGCCTGCCCACACATGCGCATCTACACACATAAACACATACCTGCTCACACACACTCTCATGCACGCACGCACGCACACACACACACACACACACACACACACACGTGTACACACACATACATACATATACACACACATGCTCGTGCACACACACATACACACACACAAACACATACACACACACACATACACACATACACACACCCTAAATAACATCAGCAACAACAAAGAAAATTTGAAGGTATCTTTTCCAGTAGGAACTCCTGTCTCTATTCTGCCTGTTTGGGAGAAAAAAAAATTTGTTGGGATCCTGAAGTGAAAATTCCTTTCTCGTCAACCCAGACATCTGCCGCAGAAGCTCTTTATCTGGTGCTTTGTATACATATTTTTAATCCTATACAAAAATGATAGGGTGTCAAGAAGGATCTATAATAACACCATTTTTTTTTTATTTCACTTCAAAGACTTGGCCATTTCTATCCATGTGACATTCACGCTCCTTCAGGGTCAAACAACATCTTGCAGCCTTCATAAAATGATTAAATATTTTAAACAGCTCCTGCTTATACCTCCGCCGCCCCTGGAGACTGATACTGTTATCGTTTTTGTCAAAGCCAGTTTCCATCCGCATTTGTCATTCCTGCTTGCATTTATGAGTTATCAATCGCCACGTCAAAATGCAAAATAACTGATGTTCTTTGGGCGGTATTGGATGGTCTATCTGGGGCTTTTAATCAATGCTGATTCTTGTTTTCCATACCCATACATAAATCTCTACTATTCCAGGCCACATATAATGCGTTTGTACAAAATGCGGTGACAGAAGCAGCAGCTACATTATCAAACATTACACCTCGGGGCTAACTGAGTACCGAGGGCTTTCAAAAAGGAACACTGGGAATTATTGTGCAGGAGACACAACCATTGTGGAGACATAAGGAATCGCTTGTTGCCGTTTATAAATCAACACCCTGCTAGCTAATCCCCACTTACACGCAGTCCAAATTCCTGCCCCGATCTTTTGCAACTTATTCATTTTTTTTAAGAAAAGGCAAAGTTTGCATAATCAACACAAATAATAATGAACTGTGTTTTCTGATTTCTTCAACTTTTCCCCAGGGCATAAATTCAAATAGCAGCATGCGACTTATTCAGGAGCAGCATCTTGTTTCTAACCTACCCTGGGATTTTCCATGTTATATTTCAACCCCCTGTTGCTCTAGACGAGAATTTGTTTTGCCCTTTAACAGGGCATTGCCCAGAGAACAGCAATCAGTGTAGAAATCATTCAATGGTACACACATGCCCGTGGATTCCAGCACATGCAGACACCCAAGGCCATGGGAATCCACGAGGGTACCTTTGAAACGAAGAGGCAAGGTACAGAAATAACCCCAGAGCAGAGCAGAGCAGAGCACAAGTGTGTAGTCGGCAGAGTTCCAGAGTCCACAGTTACGCACGGCTCCTCGAAAAGAGTACACGCAGAGCAGTCTCTAAAGTGCTCTCTTTGTGAGCATCATCGTGTCCTCTTGGATCTCACAAGAGCCTAATTGGTCTATCTTCCCCACCCCCACCCCCATCCTTGCCAGGCTGAGTAACTGCTGTCAGTTAGCAACCACGGCAGCTGAGCTGTTGACAGGGCTACACGTGTGCTGCAAGGGACTCCGTCTTAATGAATACTTTGGGATTTACAGCAGAAGTCAAGAACCAGAAAGATTGAGGCTGCAGCAAACTTGGATTCCACAAAGGTACTGCAGTGGTAAAGATAACCTCCCTGCATCTGGAACAGGAAACCACATACAGAGTAAATACGTATAAGCGGAGCTGGAGGGTGAATAATAGTCAAAACCCACTGAGAACTCTCAGACGTGCTCAGAAATGAATGTCTCGTCTGAAAGGCCGTTTTAACAACTTTTAAACAGTGAATTCAGAACGGAGCCATTGTGAGGAAATGGCACCGTCTGTACCACGCAATGCTTTGCATTGGACTCGAGTGCGCAAGTGCTTTACCAGTGCAGCGAGCAGCCTGTCTCGTTTGGCATGATATGTGTTCAATGAACATTTAGGCTCCTGAGTGCTGGGAGCTTACCACACGGGGCTGTCTCTGCAACCTCTGTGATGTCACAGACAGCAGCAGTCTATGAACGGCTGCATGAGGTCATTAACAGGCCCACACTCTCAGTGTCTGAGACCAGCTTCTTGTTCTGTCCTCAAGCACCGTTTAGATGGTGGAGTGTGAGCCTCTGGTGTTTGGTACATCTTGGAAACTGAAAATAGCTCTCCTCCATGACTTTCAGGCTGTCCTTCCTGGGATAGACAGCATGTTTCCTCATCATCCCATCTTTTCCTTCCCACACACATTCTTACAGCTCTCCTCACCTATAGGCTACCTATAACTACCATGGTCACCATTTGCAGAGAGACGAGGTCACAAAAACAAAACAAAACAAACCAGCATTACGAAGAGGCTGGTGAGATAACTCAATTGGTAAAGTGTTTGCTTGCCTCACAAACATGCAGACCTGAGTCTGAGTCCCAGAACCCATGTAAAAAGGCCAGGCGTGAGGCTATTTGCTTGGAGTTCAGATACTGGGCAGATGGAGACAGATGGAGCCCTGCAGCTCACTGCTCAACTCACCTAACCTAATTGGTCAGTTCCAAGCCAATGAGAGACCCTGCTTCAAAGGAGCATTTCTGAAGATGATGCCCAAGGCCATCCTCTGGCCTCCACATTCACAGTCACACACACAAGTGAAGTTCTCTCCCCCTATGCATGTGGGCATGAGTATACACACTAGTGTACACACACACACACACACACACACACACACACACACACACACACACACGAGTGCATTACATTCATGTACAAACATACAAACAAAACCAAACCTGGGTATTATGGCTACCACCATTCAAAAAAACTGCTCTTTTATTCCCTTTGCCCAATATTATCTATTTGCTCTAGATATACAACCATCCTTCTGTAATCTTGGGAAATTGGTTCCAGGACCTCTGAGGATACCAAGATCTGTGATCCTCAAGTCTCTTATCTCTGCATGTGGCTTTGTGCATACTACGTATACGTTAAGGCATTCTTGGGTTACTTATAATGCCTATTGCAATATAAATGCTATATAGTTATAGTGTATAATTTTGAGAATAATGGCAAGAAAAGAGGTATATACATGTTTAGTACAGTTAGTTTATTTTGTTTTTTGTCTTGTTTTATTTGTTTGTTTTTGAGATAAGGTCTCCTATAACCCAGGCTGGCTTTGAACTCACTATGAGCCCCAGATGTCTTAGGAGTTTAAATTCTCTTGCTTCAGTTTCTAAGAGCTAGAATTACAATCACATACTGCTTTATAGTACTGAAGATTGATCCCAGAGACTGACACATGCTAGGCAAGCATTATGCCGACTGAGATATCCCCCACCCCTTTCATTCTATCTGTTTCTACTCTGTTAGTTGGCTAGATGGATGTAGGATTTATGGGTGTAGAGAGCTGATTGAACAAACACAGTGCCTACTGCGTCTCTGGAAGATGCGGTCACAGGACAAAGGTGATCCCCTTGTTACAGCATCTCTGGTACACACAGAGTGAGCATGAGGGTGGTCAGATCTTGATGGCCAGATTGGCCTTGTGTGTTTTTCTTGGAGAATAAAAAAAATACATTATTCAACACACATAATAATGCCAAGGTGAACCACTACTATGTTAGGGATAGATTCTTCTTAGTCCGAGATTGCTTGGCTGCCATTGATTGCAATACGCTGGCTGATTCCATTGAGAGAGGATTCTTGTGTCTTTCATTTAGTGCAGGTCAATCTGGAGCAGACCTTTGAAAAGCAGAGAGAGGAGCAGTCGTATCAGACAGGTGTGGTACTGGGGAAGGAGATAGGATCACGGCACACGAATTCCCCCAGGAGCTGGGCCTGCGAGGAGCAGAGATGTGGAATGTGCTGGACAATTTATTATCTGTGCCACCCTCCTGTTTGCCTACAGAATTATTGTTTCAATGTGGCTTGAGTCCAAGACCAGCATTCAGTCTTTCAGCTTCACGACAGAAAGAACTTAGACATGTGGTGCCATCTATTATGGTGCTTAAAACTTTCCCAAGAAGCATTGACAGTATCTGGAGATGTGTTTTGTGGGTTGAGTGGATTATCCACCAGCATCCAGCAATAGAATGTCCCCAGGGCTGCTACGCAGCTTGGGACACAGGGTAGCACAGAAGGATCTATCCCTAAACGTCAGCAGTGTCAAGGTTGGGAGATCCAGATGAATACATGGCTAAGCTTAAGAAACCTTGATTGACATATGACCAAGCCTTCCCAGAGTGCATGCAAAAAAAAAAAAAAAAAAAGAGGAGAGACAGTATGAAGCAGCGTGTAATGTGTATTTATATATTTTAGTCGGAGCTCGGTGAGATGGTTTCATGAGTAAAAGCATAAGCCCAATGGCCCCAAGCTCCACCTCTTGAGCTCTCATAAAGATAGGAGAGAATGTCCCATGTGCTCCATGCTGTGTGCACACTGCCCGTGTGCTCCATGCTGTGTGTACACTGCCGGTGTGCTCCATGCTGTGTGTACACTGCACATGTGCTCCATGCTGTGTGTACACTGCACATGTGCTTTATGCTGTGTGCACACCTGCACTCACATATCATACTCCCACACATAAATGCCTAGTAATTATAAATAAAATACAATATTATCCCACATATAAGTGCTCAGTAATTATAAATAAAATAAAATTTTATTCCAGATAGTATAAGATAAAACTATACATTCCCCACTTCTGTTTGATAAGAACTAATACATGTTTATTAATTTTTGCATTGCTGAAGTCTATGCTGTGTACACATCTCTCCTACAAAGCCCACGAAGTATGGATATAGTTGTCATTATGACATATTTAAATATCCAAATTACACTTGTATTGAAATGACTTGCTTTAGAAAATAAAGCAATGTTTTTCATATTAATTTTACATTTTGGATGAATTACAGCCAAATGCAGTTAAATTTAATTTCTGGATTCACGAAAAACTACGCACAATGACTGTTTTGCCTTGTCACAACAGCATATGTGTCAATATTTCTGGGTGAAATCAAAGACAAATTCCAAATGACAATTTTGCAAATGATTCCAAAAACAGAAAGCACTGAGAGTTTTGGCAAAGGGACCACGCTCTCTCTGTCTATAACCTTGGGATAAATCCTTGATATCTGCAAATTGCGGGCTTTTCAGTATAAGGTAAATATTCTGGACAGCAGGGGCTCTTGGGGCCGACAAGCCTGCAGCTGATTCACAGTCCTCCAGCCCAGTGGTCTGACCTTCACCGAGTCATTTTAACCCACTGGTCTCTTCATTTCCTGTCTTGAAAAGCAGAATTAACAACGGCTGCGTTGACTTCCTGGGAGTTGCTGCGGAATTGCAGAAAACCAGGATCCAGAGGAAAGGTTCATTGCTATTTTACTATTCTACCCATGTTAGTAATAACAATGGAGGGTAGGCTATTAGCAAGAGCAAGCCATGGGTGTCTTTGTCCAGAGTGTGTTAGTATCTGTGTGTCCTGTAATAAAGACCACATACTGGGGCATAAAACAACAGAGATCTGCCTCACAGGACTCTGTAATCAAGGCGTTGGCAGGACCACCTCAGAATGTGTTAGGAGCATGAGCTCCATGCCTCAGTCCTGTCTGGCCGTATCAGCAACTCTGGGTTTCTCTTGAGTTGTGGTAGAGTACTGATCCTTGCCTCTATTATCACGTATTTTATGTTTATCTAGGTCTTCTCTTTTCATAAGGGTACCAGTCAGATTGGATTATAGCCCACGTTCATCCAATGTGACCTCGTCTTAATGTACTACATCAGCAAAGCCCCTATTACTAAGTAAGTGGGCTGAGCAAGCAGATGGAGGTAGCATTTTGGGAAGCAGTATCGACTCTAGTACCAAGATTCAAAACAAAACTCCCAATAGGCTGGCTTTGTTGACTTTTATTGAAAGAAGAATAGCTCAAGCATACCCAAGTATCTTGGCTTGTTAGCTGCCACATGAGGACATGAAGAAGTCACTGAGGTCGCCATGCGCTGAGGATCTATTGAAATACAGTGTGGGATGAGGGATGAAACACACATATGTGGTAAATTCCATAAAGGAGTGACCCTAAAGACTCGACCTCGCAGAATTTGCTGGCAGCACCTGTGGTGTGTTCAAGAAGGGTTCGTGGTGCTAGCGGGCTGGGCTTGTATGTTCCCACCCATGTTGCATGCAGTAAGTTACAATTCCTCATTCTAGCAACCTGTGTGATGTGCTTAAAAGTGAAGCCATCTCTTATTTGAGTGAAATGCCCTGTCTGGTAAAGACCTTGACCCTTGTCTGCAGCTGCTTTGCAGCTGACTGTATTTGGGCTTTCTGAGGTTCTCGCCCCGGACATTCACAACAGCTCAACAGTAAATTGTGACTAAATCCTTATCAAAAAGGTTTCTGTTTCTGGTTGAAGTCTTAACCCCCTTGTATCTCAGAACATGAAGCTCTTTGGCAACAATGTGTTTAAGGGACGATATGTGTAAAACTGAGGCACTGTGGAGAACCTCTAATACAGAAGAACTAACTGTGTTCTAAAGAAGGAACTCGAGACAAGACTCCTGGGGAGGAGTCAGGAGGTACAGATGTTGCTGCTCGATGCCACAGCTGGACAAGTGGTCTTGAATGTCTAGTCTTCAAACTGAGGGCCAACCCATTTCTGCTGTTTTCCCAGTCAGCGAGGTCGATGGCAGGCCTGGTAAACTAACTTGGTGACAATTTTGAAGGTCAAGGAGGAGATGAGTTTCCTGTGCTGAGAGAGGCCCAGTATCAAGTAGTGCTGAGGTAGTTGTTCTTTGGACACGATCTATTCACCTTTTTGCTTTGATAGGTCTGGCAACTGGGAATTCACTGTCCCAATTTTGAGACAGTTTAATTAGTGAGGCATTCTTCCTCTACTTTAGTCTGCTCACTCAATCATAATCCCGCCCTCTGTAATCAGACCACTTCCTCTTCCTCTTGGCCACAAGGAGGACTTGAGTCTCTTCTTTATTATCTAGCCAAGTGTTAACACTTTTGGAAACCAATGTTGTAGAGTAGCTGGTGCTGCTGGCGGGGGGGGGGGGGGGGGGGCGTGGCGCTTTCCCTCGCTCTCTGCCTTCCTGCATCCAAGAAGTCTCCTGACCCATGGCTTCCTACAGCGCAGGTGCTCAACGATTGGCTCTGGCTGCCTAGAGGGCGTGTTCTGGTATTTGCTTGGTGATCTGAACTACATAATAGGGACTTAGCATTTTCTGAGACAAATCTGGAAAAAAAAATTTAGAGTTCTTGGCAGTCAGGAAGAAAGCCTGTCTCGGGTAAAAAAAAAAAAAAAAAAAAAATCTTCCCCATGTGTGAGAAGCTGGAAATGACAGAAAAACCTCCTTTGTCTCACATAGATATGGCTGGTCAGAAACACTGTTAGCTTAGGTGGTCTTTGTAACAGGAATCTGATGCAAATGGATGCCTATCCTCATTACAGGGTGTAAGTATGTCCATGGGGGCGTGAGGGATCAGAACACTGCCTTTCTGTTGTCACCTGCTCCTATCCCTGGGACTCTGTCACTATGTTCAATCATACTACAGGTTTGTTTCATGTCATATAAAAGAAACCTCAGAGACCAAGAGGAGTCTGTGAGGCTCTACTCAGGGGAGACCTGTTCTCGAGACAGACTGTGTCTTGAAAGTCAGGCCATTCTGTCCTTCTCTTCATTGGCTTCTTAGTTCCCTGGCTCCTCGATTCTCTTAGCCTTTCTCCCCGACGAAAAGGTTTTGATTAAAGGCATAACCACTCACACATGTGAGGATCAGAACTTTTGCATCCCTGTTAGTAAGGCTAGACCTCTACCTGACATAGCGGAAGATGCCTGCAATCCTAGCCCTTGGGAGACTGAGGCAATGAGGACCATGAGTTTGAGCTGAGTCTGGGATGTACACAGAGATCCAGTCTTAAAACTTCTTAAGCAAAAACACAACACAGGACAATAAATCCCAGTGCTCTAATACCCAAGAGTTTTTCACCAGAAGAGCTAAGCGGGGTTATTTTTTGGAGCTTTTCCCTTCTTAGAGTGGCTCTCTTACATGTAGTAAGCAAGGATGCATGTCCTCATTCGACGTTGGTCAAGAGATCCAAGCAACACTTTCCATATAATCATTTCTCTGTGAAACGATGACACACCACCGCCTGTCATGTGTCCAATCCACTAAACAAGCCTCTCACATTCTGATGGCCCATCATCTCTTCAGATGCTGAAACACAGCAATCACGTGATACCTGTAGTTTCAAAGATGGAGATGCTGAGAAGGCCGGTGGAGCCTTCAACACTCCACGTTGACAAGTGTTAGCGCAGGTACAGAGCCAAAAGCAGTTTCCAAACTCAGCCTCCATAGGATGGAAGTCTTCCTGTGAGGTCACGGTTAACGGGAGTTCCTGAGACCCCACTGATTGGCTCAGCGTCTTCCTGGGGGACGAAGCTAAGTTCCACGGCGATCTCTGAGCCTCCAGGAAGCTGGCAGCCGCAGTCTTTTTCCATCTCGCCTCTTTGGTTTATCCTTTCTTCTTGGCCCGTCCCTCCTCTCCTCCTACTCACTGCATGGGGACTGGATGGCTGCAGCCACAGCAAAGCAGGGCTCCTTGCCTCCCACTTCTGCCTGCCCAGGTTCGTCCTACACATAGCCAGCAGGATCAACTTCCAACAGTGCTATTTTCATCAAGGTACTCCCCTGCTCCGAAGCCAGCAATAGCTCTGCATTATCTTCTCTCAGCCCACTTCATGCTTCTCTGACCTCGCCTTCCCCCTGACCCTGGAAGCCCTCTCCTCTGCTGCGGTGACGGTCCCACAGTCTTCTGCATGGAGACTGCTGCTACAGTGTTTCTCCCTGTGCCTTGAGAAGGCCTGAGATACCAATTGCCCTTTGCCTCCCCTTTCCCTTCTGTCTGCAGGTCACTTTTCACAGACGTTTCCCACCTCCTACAAGCCTATCTGAATGCAAGGCACACGCAGCACCCTATGACTCTACACCCTACATTGCCATGCCAGGAGTCGGCCTAGTTGGGTCCTGAAAGTGATTTGCTCCTAGGATTGTAGTATGAGGTGTCCAGTTCCTTTTTATTTTTTTAAAAGAGATTTATTTATTTTATTTGTATGAGTATACTGTAGCTGTCTGCAGACACACCAGAAGAGGTCATCAGATCCCATTACAGATGGTTGCGAGCTACCATGTAGGTGCTGGGAATTGAACTCAGGACCTTTGGAAGAACAATCAGTGATCTTAATTGCTGAGCCAGGCCTTATTTGATTAAGTCCTCTACTAGTGACTTTAACATAAGGACTGAAAACCTGTTCTGAAGTCTCACGTAGCTCAAATTCTGGCTCTGCCATTAACTTCCTAAGTGGCCTTGAATAAGTTGCTCTAGGCCTTAGTTTCCACAACTGTATAACTTGCTACCCCCAGGGTAAATAAGAATGTGTCAAGCACATTCCTCATGGAAATGGGAAGGTACTCTTTTTATTTATTTATTTATTTATTTGGTTTTTCGAGACAGGGTTTCTCTGTGTAGCCCTGGCTGTGTCCTGGAACTCACTTTGTAGACCAGGCTGGCCTCGAACTCAGAAATCCGCCTGCCTCTGCCTCCCGAGTGCTGGGACTAAAGGCGAGCGCCACCACAGCCCGGCAGAAAGGTACTCTTATCCTTGCCACTTGTGCCGGATACTCTGATTACAAGATTCACGTGCTTGTGAGGACGAAGAGAAAACATCTGGTTTTCTAAGATATGATTGCATGTTGCTTAATTTATTTTCTATTTATTTGTTTATGTTTTTAAAAATTATAATTGTGTGTAGGGATGCGCCCAAGTTACGGCATTCCTGTATAGGTCAGAGAGCAACTTTGTGGGAGTTGGGGCTCTCCTTCTATCATGTAGGTTCTGGGGATTGAACTTAGGTCCTCAGACTTGGTGGCAAGCACCCTTACCCACTGAGCCATAGCACTAGCCCTATGTGTTTGTTCATAGAATGCTAGGGATGGTGCCTAACTGTTCTCTCGAACCATACCTACGCTCCAGCTCTGACCAAACTCTTTTTTTTTTTTTTTTTTTTTGCATTGCTTAAATCTCTTGAAGTTGGATTTCCACTTGCTGCTTCTGGATGTCCCTGGCTTCTACTGGATAACTATAAGTATGTGTGCTATAAGTATGAGTCCCCTCAGTCCATTCCACCAATGGATGATGCCCCCTGAGCAGTTGCCTATTAGATAGCAACTCAGCCATGCCTCCTGTATTGCATTATCTTTGTCAGGTAGCGAGGCACGTCTAAACCAATGAGTTCAATCAATTGCATGTTATTCAGCTTATTGCTCTTTAGACTGGACCGAAACAAGCAGCTCTGACCACAGTGTGCTCATTCCTTCTTATGCTACCGACTGCCCGGAGGACCAGTGCAGGCTGAGGACCAGTGCAGGCTGGTTAGTGCAGGCTTTTAAAAGCGTCTTTCATTTTGAATTATTTTTATTATTACCTATTTTTAATTTCTCTTAACTTTGGAGATTATAATACAATTACATCATTTCCCTTTTTCTTTTATCCTTCCAAATCCTCCCACATATAGCTACTTGGTCTCTTTAAAATGCATGGTCTCCTTTTCCATTGATAGTTGTTCCACAAGCATGCATACATATCATGTGTATGTATACGTATACATACATATATATTCATAAACATAACCTTAGTCTGTATGATGTTACTTGTATGTTTTTAAAGCTGATGATTTGGTATTGGATAAAAAAGTTGGTGTGTTCTTCCCTGTTGAAGAAAATTTCCACCCTCAGCATTTCTTAGGTACTTGTGGTTCCTGTGTGGGGTTGAGGCCTCTTGGGGTTTCCCCTGTCCATGTTTGCATGTTAGCTAACTTTCTCATGTTAGCAAGACGATTACTGTTGTCCTTGCTCAGCTCATGGGTAAGCAGTTATGTTTGTGAGACATTATCGGTGTAGCTTCTGACATTACTAGAAGGCACAATCTCACAGCAAACTCCTGAGTCCTCTTACCATCTTTCTGCCCCCTGACCCCTTTCCATAATATTCCCTAAGCCTTGGGTATGGGAGTGTTGTGTAGATGTATCTGTTGGCACTGGCTCCACAACTCTGCATTTTGCTTGGTTATTGTTTTTGCAATGGTCTCTGTTGCAAAACGATATTCTTCCATGAGGGGTGAGGCCTACACTTAGCACTTGGTAGAAGGACCATTATTTAGAACACAGTTAGGACTTACAATGGCAGGTTTAGTTGAATGGCAGGTTTTGCCTCGCCTCCAAGATCCATGACTTTGCCAGCTCTGAGTGGTTGGCTAGGTTTCCAGTCGTAGACTCTATTTCCTCTTATGGGACATGCCTATCGGATGCTGCTTCCAAAAGAGCTACTGTGGATGAAGAAGGCATATCTTCTGTCCCGGTAGGAACAAGGAGCCAGGAACACCCTGCCATCCACCCATATGTTTACTCATATCAACTGTGTCAGGGTGTGGCAAATTTATTCTTCCAAGGGTCACACAGCAAATGTTTGCAGAAGTCCATCGTTACTACGTCTGCTTTCTCACCAGTACGGTAGATCACAGCATCTGATGGACGTGTCCCAGCAGCATGTTTGGACAGATAGTTGGTTAGCTGCCCATGTCCTATAGTTTGATGACACCTGACCTAGTTAAATCGATATGTGTCCTTTAGCTTTCTTCCTAAGGATCAGATACCAGGGTTCTGATGGCAAAACCCAGGTGTCAGTTGTATCAAATCATTCTTCCTTATTATTACTCTTACCTGGGTTTTCTAGACTGCCTGTCAGAAGGAATGGCAGATGTGTCCTCCCTGAGTGTCTGTCCTGGTGAAGCCAATAGACCCTGCTTTGTCCTGACTATGTAGGACCCTCAAGGCCAAACGATGTCATCTGCCTTTTAAAGGATGATGTGGTATCTGCGGAAACTACTCCAGGCAACTTCCCGAAATATCATCACAAAAGAATATTGCCAATAAAATAAAGATCGGGAGCACATTAAATCATATCATGTTCTTGCTCTGAAGCAAGGCCTCCTTCAGAGGAGTCTCTAGGCTGGATAGATCAGCACAGCACCGAAGAATCGACAACCTCGCGCGAATCCGAATCAGGAGCGAGTGCAGAAGCCTGTTACCAGACACAGCAGTGTGTGGCGCTTCCCCAGATCCGTGTCTGTCACGCGCAGCGCTGTTCTTAGAATGGCACAGTCTGTTCTACATTTGCTCCTCAGAATCAGCAAATTGCATTGGCAGAGCAAAGCTGTCACATTGGGTGGCATTTGTTACATCCATTATTTTACTTAAGTTTAGACATCTATTTGCAAAATCAGATCCTACTTTAAAAAATTGCAGTGTTTCGCAACATTAAACAAAATGACAAGCTGTAAAAAAAAAAAATAAAGTTGATTAGTAAGCAATGCATGGAGGAAACACTCCTTCGGGTTCCCAAATGAAGGCTTAAGTTGAACAGCGCAATCATCGTTCTCACAAGCAGGAAGGTGGTTTGGAGTTTGCAGTGAGAGAGCCCAACTGTCTGTCAGTCCTCTCTCTTCCGCATGATCAGATGGAGCCTCGACGGGCATCTTACCATCACATGACAGTCTTGGACCTTCATTCACACTATCTCATTCACCCAGTTGCAGTGTTTTCCTTGCGCCTACACAGTCTATGTCACCTACCAAGACCCTGGAATCCCTTGCAGAGCTTCATGTAGTTCCAACTGACTGACATGTAAGATCAACTTCTAAGAAGAAATGAGAACACTTGCTTAGCCTAGGTACTAGTCACAGTTCTTCAGAGAAACAGAGCCAATAGGGTATACACTCTTACTGTCTCGGTGTGATGATTTATCAGTGTCACAAATGTACAAAACTGAAAGTTAGCAGAAGCCATGCATTGAGTTTTGATCTTTTCCCAGCAAGTGACTTTTCTGTGATAAAAACCATGACAAAGGACACTTATAGAGGAAATGGTTAATTGAGACTTACACTTCGAGGGGGAGGGGGAGGGGGAGGGGAAGAGGGAGGGGGAGGGGGAGGAGGGAGGAGGGAGGGGAGGGGGAGAGGGAGAGGGAGAGGGAGTCCATCACCATCAGGTCAGAGAGCACAATAGCAAGCAGGCAGGCTGGCACTGACACAGCAGCTGAGAGCTCCCATCCCAATCTACAAACAGAAATCAGAGAGTGCCCTGGAAATGGCATGAGTCTTCTGAAGCTGCAAAGCCACCCCAGCAGACACATTTCCTTCAACAAAGCCACATCTCCCAATTTACCCTAAACAATTCCATAATCCAGGAACCCTGAGAGTTATTTACATTCAAGCTACCAGACCCAACATGGTGTTAAGCGGTATGGTACAGTCTCATGGTGATGGATGGTAAGCAGCCAGCTCATAAGAGCGAAGAACAGATACACTACAGTATTCCATGTTGCTAAGCTATGGTGTAGGGTAGACTTGGTATATCACACGTGTTTGACTTACATTGTTTGTAATAGGCTTTTAGGATCATGTCACAGTAGCCAGGAAGCATCTGTAAGTCTCTTTGTCACACAGAGAGGAGGTAGAGAGGAAAAGAGGGAGGGGGAGGGAGGGAGAGGGAGAGAGAGAGGGAGAGAGTTAGTTGACTGGTTCATTTGATTATGGATCACAGTAAATCCCATAAAACGCCACTTGCAACTTGAAAAACCAAGAAATTCCAGTGGGTGGATCTAGTCCAGCTATGAGGTCCCATTAATCTGGAGTGCTGGAGTTTAAAGACCAGGGAAGAGATGCCAAGTACAGAGAATGAATCTGTTCTTCATGACTCCTTTATTGAACAGGGAATCTCAGCAAGTTGTGTGGTCCCCACCCAAATGGAGCAGGCCATCTGCTTTCCATGGTCTTCTGATCCAAGTGTGGGTCTCCTCCAGGAATACCATCACAGACATCCCCAGAATTATCATTTTGCCAGCTATGCCAGCATCTCTTGGCTCCATCAAAGTAGCATGGAAATTAACCATCAACTTTTAGGTCTTTCTCTTTTTTCTTTTCATAGTGAAAGTAGAGTGCAAAGATATGCACCTTACAGATGGTTTCGGACAGCTAAAGCTGGTAATAGGCTGCCTGTGTCTCAAGGCTTGTCTCGTCTATGGGCAGACACTTCTGTTTCCACAACTGTCCAGATTATCTCTAAGCGACTGCAGAGTTCTGCCTTCAAGCACCTCTCCGACTTTCTCCCCAGGTGCCCAGCCTTGGAGCCCGTGGATAGGTTTAAGACACATGTTCCCTCTGGTTCCCCCTCTAGTGAGATTGCTTCTACTCTCTCTCTCCTTCTCCTCAAGCCCTCACTCCCAGGCTCTGTGAAGATGGTGGGCTCTAAATAGGGCTGTGATGCTATGGTGCCTAAAACCTTCATCCTGGAGCTAGTGATGGGAAGAACATGTTAGCTTCCCTGGATTGGGTGGGGCAATAGTTGCAGCGATGGGATTTGGGGGTGTGGTTGAAAGACAGTCATTTTCCGTGAAGAAGAGGCATCCTGGATAAAGCCAGAGGACACCTTTGTGTGTTTGATCTTTGCTCTGGGGCCTCGCAGTCTCACAATCACTCAGATTTGTCTCTATGGTGTGGAGGTGGCAATGAATGACACATAATAGCAATGTGACTGCAGATACAACTCTGTCTTTAACTCTGGATGGCGACTGGATGGCCATTCATGAGGTCTGGCCATTGAAGGTGTGGGTGAGACATGGAAGAGCAATAGGAAGAGAAAGACTAGTGTACGGTTCCCCTCTCTACCTAGGCAGCAGGTCTTCTCGGCGTATGACCCTCTCCATGACTTCTAGACTTTAGGCATACTATCTCTCTAAACCATTAGCCAATTAATTAATTACAAGGTCTCAAAATGTTGCTCAGATTATTCCTAAACCTTTAGTTCTTGTGCCTCAGACTCACAAAGATTGTTTGTGCCCCAGGCCCATTCTGACTCGCTCTGCTTGTACACGTGAGGCCCTTAGCACATATCCCACGTTTGGCTCTAAGCATTTCCCTTGTGGCGGTCTGGCTACTTTCTGCATTTGAGTCAGTGTTGGACTCTGCTTGATCCCAGGTCTGAAGTGGTCTCATTTATTTATAAACACTGAGCACATTATCTCTTTGGGGTACCACTTCAGAAAAGGCTTATATTTCAACCCAGATGGGTTGATGGCAGCTTCTCTTCTATACTCGGACTTGTAGAAAACACTGTGCAGCGAGACTCCTCCACCCTGGGTGTGCAGTGAGACTCCTCCACCCTGGGGCAGCCAGCCAACATCCTGGATCTGGGACCAAGTGAGTTGGCTATAAACTACAGTGACCTTTCAAAATGTCACAGGGCCATGCCCTTGGGCATCTCACGGTAATTGACTATGGGTTTTGCAGTCAATTAAGAATATTTTAAACACCTTGTTTCTTGCTAAGAATTGAGAATTTTAAGGCTATTGTTAAGAAAATGACTATATAAATAATTGCATTTTCATAACTATTCCCCTTCTTGTTTTAATCCTCATTTTTTTCCTCTTGCACACAGGATAGGGAAACTTTCTAGATTGTGATTCAAACGACCACACATTGTCCAAATTGCCTTTGCCCTAGTTTTCCTCTGTAATTTCTGTGAATTCAAGATGGAAATTCCAATTTAAGAGAAACCAGGATCCCAAGGTTCCGGAATGTGCGACACGACTCATCTCAGCCTTTCTGTGATTCTGAGCATGTGAAGTCCACGGGGAAGCCTCTCCCAGGCCCATAATTATTGATCCCTAGAGCCTCAGACTTCTTCAGCAGAAATAAGGCAGACAACAGACACGGTGTGGGCAACCCTGCCATTTTAATGAAACCCACGCTTTTAGCACAGAATGGAAAATCCCAGAGTGAAAGACATGTGGACAAGGTTCTAAAGGTGGCTTTATGGCTGAGCTTGTGTGTGCACATGTCCAGGGCATGAGGTTGTATGTGTGTGTGTTCATTCCTGTTTATTCCTTACTGAACAGAAAGGAGAGAGAGAGAAAGAGAGAGAGAGAGGGAGAGAGAGAGAGACAGAAAGAGACAGAAAGAGACAAAGACAGAGACAGGGAAGAGAGAGAAAAAGGAAATCGCTGTGGTGGGGCACAGGACCATTCTTTTTTCTCTTTTCTTTTTTTTCTCTTTCTTGAGAAAGTGAATAATGTCATCGTTGATTTAATTAGCAGATTCTAGATGTGCTGACAAAGGAGGTTTTCTGGGGAGATGCACTGGATTGTGTCAGTGGTCTGAGTGATTAGGCAGAGCTGAGTTCCTGGTAATAACAGACGAACAACACAACTCGCCAAACCTCAAACAGTGCATAAATCAATTTGCTGGGAATTAACCACTCGCTTCAAAATTAGGGGTTGCTTGACAGGGTTTCAGTAGTTGGGTTGTCACAGGCTTGTATTTCTCGATGGATCTTATCTACTATCGATACCCAAGTATCCCGGGACTGTAGACTGATTCCAGGGAAGCAGAAGATTCCTAGCGGGAAGGAGAGCTCCGGGGATGGACAAGGGAAAAACGTTTGCTTTTCCAGCTTTCTGTCATGGTGCCAGATGCTTCTGATGTTAGCGGGGGCACTGTGAATGAGGGGCTGTGTTTTAGAAGTCTTTAGAGGTCACATGACCCCTCTCCTAAAGAGCTTAACAATTTGTTAAATGCAACGCCTGAGAGTGAACCCTGGCCCCGATAAATTAATGGAAAGCAGAAAGGCATCTCGAGGTCACTCAGCTGGGGACCGAATCCATCACCTCCTCTGGGCCTGGTGCTGTGAGCCTGCAGGCTAAACGCTGGGACCAGACACTCCCAGGGCACAATGCTGTGAGCCTGCAGGATAAACGCTGGCACCAGACACTCCCAGAGCTTTCTGCTCTAAGGAAGGAGGAGTGGAGAGCTTCAAAGACCAGGCAATTTCCATAGTAGCTGGGAAGCTAAAATTAAAGCTAGCTTTCAATCCAGCTATACCACTCCTGGGCATATACCCAAAGGAGTCTATTTCCGGCTATGGAGATACATGGTCATCCATGTTCATTGCTACTTTATTCACAATAGGTCGGGAATGGAAGCAACGTAGATGTCCATCAGCAACGCAGTACACGTGAGGCCAGGAGGCTGGGGAGGAGTTTAGCTACCTGGGATTGGACTTGGTTTTCCTGCATCCTTCCTTCCTCCTTCTAAGGATACACTTGCACTTAGCTCCTTCACATGCACACACGATGCATGCATACACCCCTCTTGGAATAATACACCCAGCAGACTTCAAACTTACCTCTCTCTGAAAAATAAGATTTGTTTCCAGTCCCCCAACTTCCATTAAACTCAGTTTCCATTGAAATATATTCCCAAAGCGTCGGAGTAGGATGGATGGGAAGGTCAATCCAGTCTGAACTTGTTCTAGTGCATATACAGTAAGACACACTCTGTCCCGAATTTACCATCCGACGCCTCCTCTTTTGTTTAGGATTTCTGAAAAGATTGTTGCTGTTTCCATATTTGCCTCAGTTTACCTTCTGATCGTCTCCTGGGCTGCATATGTGGAGGTGATAGAACTTGTCCCTGGAAGAATCCCAGATGTCTATCCAGCTCCTAGGTGCACAGTATGAAAGCTTTGAGGTCAGCTTAAATGCCATGAGTCTACCTAGCCAGGTGCTAGAGTAGCTGGGGCCTTTTCAACCAGTAGGCAGTTCCCATAACATTCATCTCTGTAGTCTCATTTTCTCTCTTCTCCAGCCCATGTCCCACCGTTAACCAGGAAACTCCTGTTTCACTGAGGACACAGTTTTCTTATTCTGATGGGTTCACGTGGAAAAAACACTGTTGATAATCAGTTATAAAACAAAACAGACACATCCATTGTTTCAGAGGTTCCCCTGACCTTCTCAAAAGACTACTTTAATCATAACTATGGTCTTCTTGGGGAAAAATATCTCAAAAATCTCTATTAAAAACACAACTTTATTAGTACACAATTTACACACAGTAGAACAATCACCTGTTTGATTACACATCAGTTCATTTAGTAAATTTACATAATTCCACAGTTACCACCCAAATCCAACTTTAGGAGATTTCTATGACCTCAGAAGACACTGGTGGTCATTCCCTGTCCCCAGCCCTAGGCAATCACTACTCTGATTTCTACTTTTGTAGATGTGCCATTCCGAGTATTGTGTGTACAGGGACTCCCACAGTGTGTGGTCGCTTGTGACTAGCTTCCTTCACTCAGCAGACTGTTTGAGGCTCATCTGCATACTTGTATTACTGCCCTGTTACTTTTGATAGCTGAGTAGTACTTTATCCTGTGGCTATACTGCATTCTGCTTCTTTGTCAGCAGCGATAAGTCATACTTTCACAAAGACGCTTGCTTGCTCCCTCAGGAACAAGTCTAATATCTGGTTTCTTTGTTCTCTGATAGAAACCATGAAGCCTGTGTATAGTAGGCTGCCTACGAGTTCTCAGAATAATATATAAGTACCCTTGTACTATTTGACTTCTTGATCTGAATTTGGTCAGAATGAAATCAAAATAATTGGTACACAGCAGCCCAGACAACCCCATTCTTAAGTTCCTCCTCCAACTCTCTCCTGCTTCCTCTTGCCCCTGTCTCTGTCCAGTGAGCATGTAGACCTTAATTTTGTATTTGTATGTGTGAAAGATCTCTCTCTGTGTATGTGTGTGTGTGTGTGTGTGAGAGAGAGAGAGAGAGAGAGAGAGAGAGAGAGAGATCATACTGTGTGCGTGTGCGTGAGCAGGGTATGCGTGAGGCAGAGGCCAGAGTACAATGCTAAGTGTCCCGCTTTACCACTCTCTCCTTACTCCTTTCAGTCAGGATTGAGTTAGGCTGGCATCCAGGAAGCCCCAGTGAGCCTTGTTTCCAGCACTGTAATGCTGGGGTTACAGGGATACTCATGGCCACAGCTGACATTTTATGTGGGTGCTGGAATCCAACTGTAGGCCCTCATGCTTGAGTAGTACCCACTCTTAAGCACTGAGCTACCTTCCCAGCCCCGACATGGGCTCTGTGCTTAATTCTGACTGCAAATGCCTCTCTAAAAGCACGAGTTTCTACATTAGCCATCTTCCTAGCCGCCTGTTAATTAGTGGTCCTACTGTGTTGCTTTTGGAGTCAACCTCGCCAAAGCTGCGGCATCCATTTCTAACCACGCTGTTTTCCTCTGCACAATTTTACTTCCGGATCACCAATTTGTTCCTCTTCAGAGATTTCTAGAGTCTACAACATTCCTTATGTCACAGATGGAAGCAATGTGAAGAATGGTCACTGAAGACAAAGGTCCCTTGTCATCTGCATACAACCACATCAGCTTCACACAAATCACAGCTGAGCTGGTGAGTGGGTCCTGGTGCTGACCACAAAGCCCAGTGACTTGGATCCCAAGGATCCGCATGAAGAGAGGAGAGAAACGACTCCTCAAGTTGTTCTCTGATACACACACACACACACACACACACACAGCACACACACACGTGTACACACACATACCACACATACACACACACATACATGCATGCACACACAGGCACACATGCACACACATGTGCACATATACACATGCATACACACAAGCACACACTACACACATGCACACACAGGCACACACATGCACACACACACACGCATACACACACACACCACACCCCCCCATATACACGTACACACACGCACACATACATGCATGCACACTAAGGCACACAAGCACACACATGTGCACACATACACAGGCATACACACATGCACACACTACACACATGCACATGCACACACAGGCACACACACACAGACACACACACACATACATATACATGCACACACCACAGCACACACACACATATGCATACACACAGTGGCACCTGTGCAGGCACATGCACACACAGGCACACACATGCACACACAGACACACATACATGCATACACATACATGCACACACCACAGCACACACACACATATGCACACACACAGTGGCACCTGTGCAGGCACATGCACACACAGGCACACACATGCACACACGCACACACACACATGCATACACATACATGCACACACCACAGCACACACACACACACATGCACACACACAGTGGCACCTGTGCAGGCACATGCACAAACGCATAAAATAAATAAATCATTTTTGAAAACCACAGTGGGAAATTGTTCACAGGAATGAATCCAGAGTGTCCCACCTCTGTCCTTGTGAGTGCTCCCAGGAGGACATAAGGCTCTGGAGATGCCTCCAAGGCCACACCCACCCCTCCACAGAGATCCCTCTTTCACAGCTTAAATAGTCATAAGAACAAACAGGTCTCCCAGCGAAGGGAGTGAGGACCCACAAAAGGCACAAAAGCCATCTATTTACATGGCAATGCTGAGATTCTAATGAGGGCAAGAAAAACATTCTGAAATTTATCAATTCTTGTGACAACTTTGAGACAGCCAGGAAAGTGGCTGAGTGTCTGCAGCCAGCTTACTGTCCGACAGACATGGAACACGGGAGAACAGCAGCTCGTTCATCTCCCTGCTGACAACCCAGAGGCTGGAAGGAGAGCAGAAAAGGTTACACAATTAACCCATTCCTGTCAGAAATAATCCTAAGAGGGTAGCTTCTGAATGACTTTTAAAAACGACCCCAGCAAGGTGAGCTGAGCAGCTACTTCAGACTTCTGTGGACGATGAGATTCTGATGAGACTACAGCTGTTGGTCATGCTTCTCTTCTTCCCCTCCCTTCTTCTCCCCTTCTCCTCCTCTCCCTCTCTCTTCCTCTCCCCCTCCTCTCTCCTCCTTTCTTCCTGTCACTCTATCCTCTCCCCTGCCCCTCCTATTCCCTCCCTCACCCCTCCCTCACCCCTCCCTCACCCCTCCCTCACCCCTCCCTCACCCCTCCCCTCCAGTCCCCTCTTCTCCTCTTCCCCCTACTTCCTCTTCTCTCCTTCCCTCTTCTCTATCCCCCCAGTCTCTTCTCCTCCTCTGCTCCTCCCTGACTCCTCCCTTCCTCCTCCTCTCTTTCTCCTTCCCTCCTCCCTCCCCTCCCCTTCTCTCCAGTCTCCTTCCCTCCTCTACCTCTCCTTCCCTCACTCTATCCCCTCCCTTCCAGCCACCTCTCCTTCCCTACTGCTCTCCTCCTTAACCCCTCTCCTCATCTTCTCCCTCACTCTCCCCCCTCTTGCGCTGTCCTCCCCTCCCCATCTTTCCATTTTTGCTTACCCTGATACTGACGTTTGAATCTAGAGCCTCATGCACTAGAGCAGTGTCCCGCCAGTCAGCTGTCTCCCGATACACTTTTTATTTGAGACAGGATCTCATTAAGTTTCTAAGCCAAACTTTGAACTCATTCGGCAGCGTGGGGGACACTGAACAGTCCTTGAATTCACTCTATAGCCCAGGCAGGCCCTCAACTTGAGGACTTGACATAGCATTCCTCTTACTCGTAGCTGGGATCACAGGCCTGTGGCACCCGGCTTTGTGTTTCTCTATGACAAATGAAATTTAATTCATGCTGACCTTAAGGAGTAGGCAACGGGCCAGCCCTTCTAGATCACCTTTATTTAAGGATTTTTAAAGTACTCTGTCCACCTGCATGTCTTAAAGAATGTATTACTCATGAGGATAGAGGTGAGCTTTGTGTGGGACACAAGCTTTCATTCTAGAGGCATCCATGAGGTGACAAGTGGGGAAGACAGCAGCCAGCAGTAACTGGATGACTGGAGTGTGCTACTTAGAAAAACTATGGTTTGGAAGCTTGGATTACTGAGCTGACCTCTGTCCCCCACGTAGCTTCCCAGGCCAGTGTGACTTCCCAGAAATCTCAGAGATGCCACTAAAGGAGAGACCCCCTCAGCACACAATGCATAGGCCCTGAAGAGTGTCTCAGTGACTTGGAATTCCCTGGCTACAGCCACTGTTCAGACACAGGACTCAGAGGGGCTGGGATATCAGAGATGATTAACTCTGTCATTTCTGACCAAGCTTAAGATGGTGCAACAACGTTATAGGGGTGTAACCTGTACCTGGTGATGGGGGGGGGGGCTGGGGGATGGGAGGGGGAGGGTGTCGAACGCCTGGATTAGTGACTCTCCAGTCACCGCTCTACCTGTTGATTTCATCCTTGATGTCCCTGAGGGGCAGGCAGTGGACGGCCAAGTGCAAGTGGCCACTCAGGCTCCCTGGCGTCTGATAACTGTTGATGCATGGCTGTTGCTAAAGACTTGGTAAGGGTAGCCCCCACCTGGACTGGGAACCTTGAAGACAAGAGATGATGGCCAGTCCTGGCTAAGTATTGGTTTTCTTGGTGTGAGGTATGAGGTGGGTGTGTCTTAGCTTGAGGTAGCAAGGAATATTTTGTGTTTGTTTAGAGTAGGCTGGCTTCCTTATTATCGAATTCCCCAAGCAACTGGATGCTAACCTGAGCTGTACTAATTTTTCTTTTACAGTGTCCACGTTTTTCCCATTTTTTCACTTCTAGGATTTTTAACAGCGCTCAGGGAATTAGGTCTGTATTGTAAGATTTGGCCAGAAGGCACTGAGTCTTCTGTTTTTCATCCTTGTCCTGGGTTGGTACCAGTACGCTATGAGAGGACCATGTGACTATTTCACACCTGTCTCCACAGGCCTCTCTCCGGACTTCTCTTTGTGGACCATTGGCCTGAAAGGTCTATTTTCAGTCAAGTTTGAGGTTGAGGGGGTAACTGCACAATATAGAGTAACTCAGGAGGGTTGTTTTTAGGTTTAAGGTGAATTTTGTTGTATGACAAGTTTTCATGAGTCTGTGTTTTATTTGAACAATTCTACATGGCCCAGAAGCCAGGAAATTGGATATGAGGTTGGGGATTTTTGGATCAATGTCAGCAGGCAGGCAGAGGTTAAAGGAGTTTAAGGTGATCAAGGGGGGCATGTTCCAGCAGGGAACCTCCACTCAGGGTCCCACGGAGGCAAGAGGCTAATGGTTTGGGTAAATTGGGAGACACTGAATGATAGATAGGTAAGGACAAAGTTTTTCCTTGTTGGTCAGGGTTAGGAGAGTGATGCAGGCATGAATAGAAAGGAAAGAGGTAGGGGAGAGGGGGGGAGGGAGAGAGTGAGAGAGACAGAGGGAAGGAGGGAAGGGAAAGTGGAGAGAGGGGGAGGGGGTAAGGGGGGAGGAGAGAGAGAATAAGGAGAGCTAAAGTGAGAGAACAGAGAAATGTGGACACACACAGAGAGAAGTCAGACTATCACTACAAGGTGCAGACTGCCCCTCAGGCACGCCTGTCGCTCTCTTTGGCCTCTTCCAGCTCTCCTGTGAGTGCAGAAGTGTTACCTCATTCCTCCTCACAGCACATCTGTGAGATAGCTAGGGTTGTTGCAAAGCTCAGATTTATTTATCAGGTGAATGTAAAGCCCCCAGTGCTCATCCATTCAGGGTCACTAGGCAAGTAAGAGCCAGGCCCCAAATTAATTTAAGCCCCAGATTCAACCGGGACACTCCATTTAAAGATCCTGTTTCATTCAGAACGCCATAAGCGTTTGATGACATGGCTCCTCTATGGCCAGTCAGTCAGAGGGCAGATTTGTTCTGAAGAGTGACCAGAAGATGGTTCGTGTTTTGGTTTTGGTTTTGGTTTTCTTTTTCTTTTTGTTTCTGTAAGGAGGTGTATACTGTCTTAGAAATTGTGGCATAAAACATGTTGTCACATCTATGTCCAGTAGGTTTTCTGGGTAATGTATTGTCAAGATGGTTTTGCCACACACAGGAGAGGGCCCACATGCTAGAAAATGCCTAGTAGGTAGGCAACACTCAGGAAACCTTTAGTTCACATCCATCCATTGTGTCTGACTTGGCAAATGTCTCACTCAGGTGTAGTGAGAGGGGAGGATCAGGAGGGGAGAGAGGAGCAAATTGCTTCCTTGCAGAGGATCCTGGTCTATGAGACAGGTCAAGTTTGCAGA
This sequence comes from Mus musculus, assembly GCF_000001635.26. Lineage (NCBI taxonomy): Eukaryota > Metazoa > Chordata > Mammalia > Rodentia > Muridae > Mus > Mus musculus. The sequence goes on along the minus strand of NC_000084.6, from coordinate 83,921,327 downwards.
GCTGGTAGAGACACATGGTACAATGTGGTGGGAAAAGCAGTGGTCTATGAGCCTTAAAGCAGCTGACCTTGAGCGAGGATAGTGTACAGTACTGAAGCTAAGAGGAAAGAAGTCTTCTAATGATGCTGAGCAAAGGCAGCAGTCACATGACACTGTATATATATACCTTCTTAGTGGTATACTCCTGGGTCTTTTGATAGCATCAGACACAGACTTTTGCCATACATTCACAACACTATCAGACATACATTACGCCTTACATTCAGAATAGCTTGCACTTCCAAAGGCACAGTATTGCAGACCATTACTGGTTCCAGCTGTAGAAACAGTGAGGAGCCCAATGGTAAATGATAAGATGCAGCAATTCCTCTTCTAAACCCTTCTAACAAATGATCAAGCTTGCTCATCGCGGAGAGGATTTAGGCTGTCCCTTCGACTGAGTGACACAGGTGATTGTTGTGTGTGTGGTGTGTTCTGAGGCAGGTAAAGTGCACGAACAGTGAACCACGCAAAACCACGTAAGGCAATGTCTAGAAGTCTTCAGTTAACCCCATGTGGGTGAGCAACTTTTGCAAGAGTGTTCCTGCCTCACCTGGATGTGTTTGAGACCTACCTCCAATTGCATCCTAATGACGGAAGGCCTCTCAGAATCTTTGAGTCTCCCCTTATAAAAAAAATATGCCCCAGAAACTAGTGTTAAGGAAATGATTGTTCCAAGTTTAGATTTGGCATAGAATCCTGTATTTTCTGAATGGTACCCGTGGCCCATGGTTCAGATAGTGCATTTACCACTATCTTAATTTCCATGATTGAAAATAGCATCTGCCGTTTTCTCATCTTTAACTAGAAGGGGATGTTATACACATTAATACTCAAGATGGACTAAATCTTCCATGGAGTCCACAGAATGATGAACAAATGAACTTTTGCCTTCAGATTTCTGCCACACATTTTTTTTCCTTAAGGAAAAAACCCCCAACCCATTGTTAAAATCTCGTTTGCTCCATATGCCTCTTCCTAATGTGTTTTGAGAGTGTCCGTTCTTAAACGAGAAGTTATAGGAGCTGTTCTGATGGAAACAAACTAGTGTTGATTGCTGATCAGCCAACTGGAAAGGAGGCCACCTCGGGAAGGATGCGAGCTAATGAAAAAATGGGCTTGATTTGGGAGTGTGATGGGCTCCCTGCCAGCGGCTGGTACGGGCACTGTGAGATTACAGCAGCCACGGAGAGCCAGATTGAGAATAAGTGATTTATTTCTTAAAGATTAAGCTGAAAATTTGTTATTAAGTGTGAGAGACGGGAAATGGAAAGACGGCCTGGAGGATGTTTGTGGGGCACTACACCCTCAGCAGGCAGTGTAGGGACCTGGTCCCACTGTCAACAGCTCACTCTTCATGTGCTGGCTCCGTTGTTTCTCAGCCCATCATGTTGACCGATGACTAGTAGAGAGCTGGGGCTCTGGACACCCAGGAACCCATATGGCACCTGCCTGGAACCTTTATTTCCCATTGAACTTCAGACCTGGGAAATGATATTGATGAAGCTGTTTGGTGTCCCTAAAAGCCAAAGCCAATGGACAACTTTCCAGCTCTCTCTCTCTCTCTCTCTCTCTCTCTCTCTCTGTGTGTGTGTGTGTGTGTGTGTGTCTTATGTTTACATCTCTTATTCTACTTTTTAGTTTAGTCCAGGCTTAGCCAGTAGTGTTACATTTTCGCTGTCTTTAGCTCAAAACTCAGCTTGACAGACAATGGCTGTGGAGGCAGGTATGGGCCTCCTATCTCCCTGTCTCCCTTTCCAGCTATGGTGGGGTCTGTGCCCCTTGCATTTGGTGGAATGCTTGGCCCAACACCCTACCTAGACACACCTTATTGTTTTTGTGATGCTGTTGGGAGCTTGGTCTATGTGCACTGAGGATGCTCCCAGGAAACGTTAGCTGGCATCCTGGAGTTCCTCCCGGGCAATGTTAGTTCAACCAACAGGTAAGCAAGTGGGCGGTGAATAAATGAACGAGAGAGTGGGTGCCCTTGTAATGGCCTGTCATCCATTCCTTGTCCTGAATCTGACTTGCCACTAGAATTCTGACTTCAGGGACTCCACACAGGACTGCTGTTTTATATATATATATATGTTTATATATATATATATATATTATATATATATATGTTATATATATGTTTTCCCACTCCACCATATGCATGTGGTCATGTGGACCGTCATGGAGAAGATGGGCTGGGCTGCGGGGTACTTTATTCTGCCAGACAACATCATTTTATGTGCTCGGATTACTTGCTGAGGTGACAGTCAGTGGAAGAAGATGGCACTGTCTTTCAGATTGGACGTGTGCCATGAACTCCTTTTTATTTATTTTATTTTTCCTTTAAAAAACTGCTCTCCCTGTTACTCTGTGGCCAGGATATGCTACCATGCCCAGCAGCCTTGGGGTGCTGCTCTCCTGACAGGCCTAGCATCTATGCCAGATGACACGATAGCTTTGTGATGACGACAGTGTCAACAGGGATCAGAGCGAGAGACCCAAGCTCATTTTCACTTTTGACCCAAGCAGGACTCATTCCCAGATTTTCAGATGTGAAAAGCTCACGCACTAATTAGCACCGTCTCCTGCCCTCAGCATCAATTTTGAAAGTCACCAGTTCAAACTGCAAACCCAGAAACTTGGCAATATCATCCAGAAGAAATCCAAATAGCTTTCAAATTAATCAGCTTAGGAATCCAATTTGCTAGCTATAATAAGACTTTATATTTACATGACACTTTTTTACATTATCATTCTTACCTGCTAATAATGCTGGGATAAATATTGATTGAATATTGTTCAGCACACAACAAAGATGGGGCTGCCACCCTGCGGATTGGGAAACTTCAGGCTTGCTATCTGGTTAATTATCAGAGCCTCCCCTGAAGCTCAGGCCTTCTCTCTCTCCATCTCTCTAGCTTTGCTAAGCTCTCAGGACTACATTTGTGTATGTTACCAGTGTAGATGTCAGGTAACTCCCAGCACCCCAAAAGTCTCTTGTGCTGAATTCTGGCTGACACCCAGTGGTGCTACTGAGACTATTGGATCAGAAGCCCTCTACCTCCAATGCCTTAATCCCTAAAGGCATTTGTAGGCAGATGACAGCATTTTTGGGAAGTGGTGGGGAGTAGAAGGCAGGGTCTGGTTGAAGAAAATAATGTCCCTGAGGAATGCTCTGCGAAAGCTTTCCCTTTGCTGTCCCCCTCTGCTTGCTGGTTACCACAATATGAGCAAAGTGGCTCTCCCACATCCTTGTGCCTTCGTCAGGGGCTCTGCCTCATTACAGTCCAGAAACAATGGAGCCCATCACCTGTGGACTGAAATCCCTGAAGCCATGAGCCAAAATGGATACTTCCTCCTGTGAGCTGTTTTCTCAAGGTGACAAACAGCATTCCTCACATGAAGTCTCTTCCCTTTGGCCTTCTTCCCCACTGATGACTGACGGGTTTCTTTCATGTCACTCATGCTGGGCCTTTCCTGTTGGCCCTTCCCACCACAGTCCTTTCTGTGATATGCAAGACCCTTTGGGCTTTTAAATTTTCCCCAATTCTCACCAAAATGCTCCCCCAACCCCCGGTTTCTGGCTCACCTTTGTCCAGGCTCTTTTTGCTGCTAGTCCACGGAGTTCAGTTTTTGGAGTTGCTCTAGTTCAGCAGTTAATGACCTTGGATGTGTGGGCTGTCATCCTCTCTGTGCAAGACTTTTAGTCTGCTTTTCTATGGCCTAGCCTGGAAGAGAAAAGGACTCGTTTTGTGTATGCTAGATGCAGAGTCAAGCCTTCTGGTGGTGGGGATGGGCTTTGTTTCTTCAGTGGTTTTAGCTGATTTCATGTATGTAGTTTGTTTTGCTCAAATTAACCCCCTGGTACAGACTCTTTCCTTATACCACTACACATGGCTGTGGCCAGCGTCTGAAACGGGAGTCTGGGTTTTAGGGTTCTCTCACTGTGCTGGGAGGAGTTGTGGATTTCATCCCACTGTTTGTAGAGTCAGGAAGGGCTTGGAGTAGTACCAAAATGATGATTAAAAAAGATACATCTGCTCCAAATGTACAAATGCCAAAGCTCTGATTAGCGTTGCTCCTGCCCCAGCTTGGAAAGACTCTTTCACATGTTCAGAAACACCACCACTTCCTTCTATACCTCCCCAATACACAGAGAACTGTGAATTGCACACACATATGTGCACACACAGAGAGCAAGGAAAGGCAAGAGAGAGCGGGAGGCACACACAAGCATGCACAGGCACACACATACACACACACACACACACACACACACAAAAGCATGCACACACAGGTACACATGAATGCCCTCACACATGTATGAATACACACACTTCAGAATGGGCTACATCCCCCTTTAAAGTACAGTAGTGGGACTAGAGATATGTCTCAGTTTTTAAAGTGCTGGTCTAGCATACATGAAGCCCCAAGTTCAATCTTCAGTACTTCATAGAGCACAGAAACTAGCTTGGCAGGTCGAGGCAGGAGGGATCAGAAACTTAAGGTCATCCTTGCCTACGGAGCACATTAAGATCAGTTAGAGCTGTGTAGTCACACTTCATCTTGAAAGAAAAACAAGCAGATAACCAACAAACAAAACAATAAAAAGATCGAAAAAGCCGAAAAATGGCTTCCATGGGTGCTGGCTTACCTACCATCTTGTTGGCTTATTTTGTCTCAGACTGTTGCAAGCCCTGGGAGACCACAAACACCCTTCATCTTATAACTGGGCCCAGTCACTCCAATTCTCCCTGTGTTCTTGGAGCCAGGAAGGTTGGAGACTGGCCTACTTCCCCAGAGAGGTGGGGAAGGATGGACAAGAGATTCTTCCCAGCTTTAGACTTCAAGGAAGAGATTCCTCTACAGAGGAAATGGTTATCCAAGTTATCTCAATGCTTATGAGAGCAATAAGAACGGAAACAGCCCAAAATGTTGCTATGGAGCCTCTGCTGTGACCTGTAGCTTCCCTGTAGCCTGGCCTTCTCATAGCTGCCTTTTCCTGTCCATAGGCTCAGGAAACATTCTAGACATGCACTGACCCTCACAGTCAGTGAGGAAGCCCACATGCATGCTCCTGACTGCACTCATCGCTCTTCATGTTTCCCAGTGCAGCTGCAGACCCCTGTCTACTCCTGTGCCTTAAATCTAATCTCACCTCCACCACCTTCCACCCGGAGCAGAAAATAGGTACAAGGTGCTCTTCTTCCTCAGGCCCAAGATGCTAAGCAGTCTCGAGGTTCATTTCAATATCCGAAGCCAAAGGCAGCAAAGACCCGACATATTATTTTCATATATATATTTCTACTTTCACAGCAGACAATCCTTGCCCTTAAGGTACAGGTTGGTAAAGTCATGGAAAATATCTGGCTGGGAGCCGCTGAGGATACAAAGCTTGTCATTGTGGGCTGTAAAGTGCTTCCCGCAATAGGAACAACTAATGCACACACAGGACCCATACTTCTCAGAATCAACACCTCTGGCCCCTGGTGTGGTGTTCTTTGGAAAACAGAATTAGATTTTTACCCCCACACTTAAGGCTCCTCTCACCCTGGTGTCTGATGGAACCTTGTCCTGGTGGCAGCCCTCAGAGCTGTGTCATAGGCAAGTCCAGTTTGATCTCTTGCTGCTTCCCTGGGGAGCAGATCTCACCATTGTCCTTGTGTCTCGGCTGCTTGTTGACCTTCAGAAAAGTGTTTACTTGGGTGCTACTGACTTTGGCCTGACACAAAGGGCCTGCGTGAGTGTCTTAGATGAGCAGCGTCAGAGGCAGGAGGGCCCCTGTAAATGTTATTTTCAATATAAATATAAGCAGTAAATTAATATAGTGACTGTATTTCTTTACCCTAGCGAGTTCCCAACAAAACACAAAGAGACCAAAGTTTATTTTCAAGTATACACCTCAATAGTTGGGCAGTTAAATGATCTATCTTAACTCCTTAAGCTAATCTTGCTTCCTCCCAGCCAACATCCCCATAACACTTGCACTTAGGGGCTTCTGTGTTCCAACTGGACTCTCTGAACTCTTTCTTCCTTCCTCTTTGTGGTAGATCTGAATCTCTCTTCCTCTCTCCCTCCATCCCCTGGGTGGCAGAAGTCCCGCCCTGTTCTCTCTTCTGCCCAGCCATTGGGTGGTCAGCATTTATTGACAAGCCAGAGAATAAACGATAAGAATCGTTCACACAAATCTGAGACTAGAGATTTTTGGTGTTGAGCATTGAAATGTCATGTCTGGATTGAAACAAATATGAGGGCAAAGAAATCAACATTTGAATAATACAAGATAACCTTCACACAGTGCACCAAGCCGTTGTGCCTACAGGCCTCTGCTTCCATTGCTCCAGTGACAAAATGAAAGATAATAACTAGTGTTGATGGCAGCAGAGGCCATGGCCCCAGGACTACTGTCAGGAGGGATGGGGAAACGCTCTACCTTCCCCTGGCACATAAGAAGCACTCTACGAAGACAGCGATCATTTCTGCTCTCATCTCTAGGGTAACTGCTGGGTTGAATCTCAGGACCTTGGCCTCTGTGGACTTCAGGGTCCCCTGCTCACATTTTAGGCTCTGTGCTTTGGATACAGAGTTTCTGGCTTGCTGCACACGTGATAAATAACTGTGTCTGCATCACTCTGCTGTTAGTGGCCACTCCTCTAGGGCCCTACTCTCTGCACACACAAGTCTTTAGTCTTCAACACAGGGTATGTGTGTTTGTGAGTGTATATGTGGGGTGGGGGGCTATGGGGATTCATGGATGCTGCTTCTTCGTCTACCATCTCTTCCCTAGTACGTGATCAGCTGGCTTCCAAAATGGAAGCAAGAGAACATTGTATTTCAATCGAGTCCAGTTTGACTTCCAAATGACCTTTCAGTAAGCATGCTGGAGGCTTGGCTTCTAGCCAGTGCTCTTTTCCACATGGTCCCTAAGTCATTGGATCTGCTTTCTTCTAACTTGGTATCTGACAGGCACATATGTTTTTATTATTCACTGGGTTATTGATCAAGTTGAATGTTTTTATGTGCATATAGTTTAATGTGATTTGAAGCTAGTGCTGCATTTCTTGGGCACTGTTGACTTTATTGTGCCAAGAGCCCTTCCCTTCCTATAATGCCACCACTAGGGTCAGGGCCTACAGTGTTTTTGTCTGAGAGTTAGGCATGTGCCCAGGGCTATAAGAAGGACCTCTGGGAGAGGAAAAAGTAGAAGGACCAATGTCTGACCCCATCCAGAGGCTACTGGGCTTTCGCCACTCTCTTAGTGGGTGGAGTTGGGCTGCCTAGTGTCTCTGGAAGCAGTTTCTCCATCCTGTCTTGTGTACATCTCCTGGGTATGCATTTCATTTGTTCTTGGAGCCGTTTGCCGTCTGGGACTCTTCTCATTATTCCACAAAACCCACTGTCAGTCAACAGCCATCAATCACAAGAAACTCACGTGTTCCTTGGATCTGTCAGGGAATCAAAAGACAGTTAGGGTTGTTGTGATTACCCATTCATGAGCCATTTTGACTGGAAACTTCACAGACCTTCCTGTTGCTACAAAGAGAGGGAAGCATTTAAATCAATCATTGGAACAATATGCCAGTGAGGAACTCAATTTCTTGCCACAAGAAAACCACTGGTGCCCAGCCTTTGGCTTTGGCAAACACTCCTTGCCTTATGCACTGACAGGTTGGGTATCAGCCTATGGCTGGCTTTATTTCTAGAGATGGAAGATCTTCAGTGATGCCCTAATGGCAGTTGACTAGTGGTTGTTTGCAGGGGACTGGTGCTTTGCTACTTCTGACAGGTCTGGAGAGGAAGATAGGGAGGGACTGCCGGGGTCACTCCCTTCCAAGAAGAGGAAAGCCCCTGGTTACTAAGGGGATGATTTGGTGGTTGAGTGGCAGATATCCCACTCTCAGAAGCGTGCCCCCACAACTTGCCTTCCATCAGGCAGGTGGTCATGGAGTGCTGCTGATCAGCTTGGCACCCAGCACTACCTGCAGCAGAGTGGGCATCTTCCCCTCTTCAGCCTCCCTGCTGGTCTCAATGTGTTTGGCTATCTCCAACCAACACTGATAAATTAACTTTCCTCTAGTTCACCATCGCTTTGTGTGTTGTTCTTTCTCATCTTTGAAGCAAGCAGACTCAGACATTCTTTCAGAGAGCAATGTCAGCCAGTCATCCTGGAATGGCCACGCGGAGCCCTTCTGACATTCAGGGTGACAAATGGTGAAAGGTTGAAGGACCTGGCTGGCACTGTGTGTGGCCCAGTTCTGTCCTGCTGCCACTGATGGTACACAGGCAAAGTGGCCAAGCACACAGAAGGAGCGATGAGATGTCAAGGCCCCAGAAGCATGTCCATTTCTCAAAGACAAGCCTAACTGGCAACTGACTCATCCAGCTAACCTCATGGAGGGGAGCCCAGAAGAGGGGAAAAATAAGAAAAATAAACCCAAGACCATCAGCCAACGAATTGTCTAGGTATTACTTACAGAAGAGCCAGACGGAATTACTGAGGTTAGAAAACATATCAGAGAAAATGGACATACTGCCAATTCCAATTTTAAAAAATTATATACATATATCAGAAGCAACTTGGGAACTTGATCATGTAAGATCTTTAAGACCTGGAGGTGAGACACTGGCATTGGTCAGTGGTTTTTAACAACTTGGGATGAATGCAAATCTCCTAGTATCAAAGGCTTCCATCCTCACAGAGTTATTTGATTGCTATTTTATGATTATACATGACCACTGATGATAATGAAGAATATAATGTTGACAAGTGTGCTGGGATCCTCTCTGTTGCCTCTCGATAGCTGCTGCAGTTACCTGATATCTCATCAAGGAAGGGAAGTGGAGTCTATGCCCTCCCTGGGGTGATACTACACCGCACCTTGTCACCTTCCTCATTCTTGTCCCTGTGGATCTGCTCTGATTACTGCAGCTGATTTTAGCTGAGTGTCTTCCACACCTGCAGCTTGTCAATGGCCATGTGCCAGCAAAGATTCTAACCTTCTTTCTATCAGCAATGAATCTCAGAGTGGAGGGAGGGGCCACCAAGGACACTGCAGTCATTCTGTCTCCTGCTATCATATGACCTACCTGACATGCTGTTGCGAGCCCTGTGTGCAACCTGAGATGCTTGTGTGTATCTTAAATTAAGAAGGAGGAGGAAAGAAAGAAGGAAGAGTAGGAAGAGGCAGAGGAGGAGGGAAAGAAGGAGAAGGAAAAGGAGAAGAAAAGGAGGAGGGGGAAGAATAGAAAAAGAGGAGGGAGAGGAGGAGAAAAAAGAGGAGGAAGAGAAAAGGAAGAGGAAGGGGAGGAAGAGGAGGAGGAAGAGGGGAAGGGGGAGGGTAGGGGGAAAGGAGAGGAAGGAGAAGTTGTTCTAGACCAGAGGACAACCTTGGCTGTTGTTTCTCGAGTGCTGTCCACCTTGTTTATCGGCACAAGAGTTTTCACTGGCCTGGAACTCACCAACCAGGCTAGGAGGCCATGCAGATCTGTCCATTTCTGCCTTCCCAGAATGCTGGGATTACCACATGGGGCCTTGGAGATGTGAATTCTAGGGGACACACTCAGTCAGGGACTCATGCTTATAAGGCAAGCACTGTCCTTACTGATCTGTCTCCCAGCACAGAAAGGGACTTCTTACCTGTGGCCCATCAGCTGTCTTCCCGTTCATCAAGTGAGGGCGAGATGGGGACTGGAAGGAAGGCCGATCATTGGGCTCACTCTATCCTGGAGCTCCATGTCTTCATTGGTCAGCAGGTGCTTTGGGGAAGCAACCATTTCAACTGCCAAATATGAGGGAGACGTCTAAACACACAAAAGAAAATGCTTGTGTTCAAAAGGCACCAGGGCAGAACAGGAGCCCCAGTCCCTAGCTGGAGCGCGGATTTATGGTCCTGAGGCTCTGTGTCTCCAGCATTGAGAATACAGATCTGAAGCAGAATGCTCTTACCCCCATCCATGACGTTCCTATATGTTGAACTATGCCAAACTCTAACGTGGCCAGCTGTGCCTACATGATACAAAAGGCGCCCCATAACCTTGCTCGTTCAAGGACGAGTTCAGATAGCACTGGTCTATTTCTCTTTATTTAAAGAATATTTAGGAATGGTTTGGGTCTTAGAGCAAGCAAGCCTGTAGATGGATATTGGTCTCACAATGCACAAGGGGTCTAATTGCTATATGCGATCTTCTATTTAGATCCAATCGTAGAAATGTCATGTTTACCCATGGTACAGAAACAATGATGTCATTAGCGTGTGCTGAGCAATCTGTCTCTATGATTTTAGTAATGGTTAGTGTGTTCCTCCCTCTCGCCGTCTCGGAGACAGACATCGAGCTGACTCTTCTCATTTCCCTTTTGTGTTTTGAGTATTCCCATCCAGCCAATTAATTCATCAGCCACCATTTTTGGGGGCTTTGTGTGTTTAAAAGCTTATTATTTCAGAGGAAGTACACTGAGCAAGGGAAAAAAAACCCAATTATTATAATTAGCTAGCTGGGATGAAGAGAGGCATCCTGCCTTCCATTGTGTACAATCTGGAGACGCTACTTGAAGAACTTTGAAGGGAAGATGTTTATTTTATTTATTTATTTATTTATTTATTTATTTATTTATTTATTTATTTAAAGTTAGGGCCTCACTGGAGCCCAGGGTGACTCAGAACTCACTATCCAGCCCAGGCTGGATGACAACTCATGGCAGTCTTCTGGGTGTACAGAGGTAAGCCGTGACTCCCGATCTGAAAGATTACTTTTCATGATGGCTGTCAGTAGTGGTGATCATGTATCAAATAGAGACATTGAATTGTGCTTTTAGACGAGGGTGGCTATGTGAGTGCTGTGGTTGTGGGTTAGGACTCTTAGGGAAGCATTGCAAGCATGTGAAACCACTGAAAGGAGCTGAGTTTGAGGAGACAAACCCACCGAGTCATTTGGATCAATCAGACTGTGAACATTTCTCTTCCTTGCCGTTCATAACAGTTGTAGCTGAGTTCTCTGCTGTAGGAGAACAGAGATACAATGGTAGCTGGGCTCCCTCTCCAGCATCCAGCAGGGTCTGAAATCTGTTGGTGGATGCAACTAAGACAGAATGCAGAGAATCTTTCAACAGCCCAAGAGGATTTCTGGTGGGGCAACCTAAGAGTTTTCTGCTCTCGATTTCTCTGATCTTAAGCAATTAGTCTGAGTCAAGTGTAGATGATATTTTTCATTTTTAAAACTGAGCAGAGCAAAGCCTTGCCACTCAGAAGAGAACGTTGCTTTTCAAACCTCTACTTTTGCTTATGATAAGGTGCTCTGGAGCCTGTGGTTGCGTTGCAGGACAGCTCTAGACTGATGCCAAGGCTGCTGGTATGAACACACCCTCTTGGTAGCAAGGAACTCAAGGAGACACAGGGTCTCAGTTTCTTTTCTGTTGCTATCCTAAATATCCTGACACAAGCACTGAATGGTGAAAGGGTCACTGTGGGCTCACAGTTCAAGGTAGCATCTGTCACTGGGGGAAAGTCAAGGATGAAGGACCTTGAAACATCTGATCACATAGATCCTATTTCAAAAAGAGAGCAATGAATGCATGCAGGCTATGCTGTTTTCTCTACATATACAGGCTAGGATCAACAAGTCTAGGGAATGGTGTCACCCACAGTGACTGGGACGTACCACATTGATGAATGTAATGAAGATAATCTCTTATAGATATTCTCAGAGGCCCTTCTCTATGGTGATTCTAGATTGTGTTAAACTGGCAACTAAAACCAACTAACCATCACAACAAATTTTCAAATCCTTATCAAACTTTGAATGAAGTGATTGGCATGAGAGGGCTGCACTTGAGCGGTTGAGACTCATCCCTCAGAGCTTGTTTGCTTGCTTTCTGCAGGGCTCCACTTCAGAGTATTAGGTTAAGAAGACTGAATTTGGAATTTGAATGACTGGGAATAGCTTTTTAAAAAATCTCATAAACCTCTTCTTTAACATAAATACTATTTATATTACTCATTTGCATAGAAAACCTGCTTTGCATAGCTAATATTGCTATAAATTCTACCACCAAGAAAATCCTCCAAAAATTATCTCTTAAAGATACCATTTACTAGGAAATGATGTATTTTGTGTCCCAGTCAATGACAGGCAAAACTTCTAGACAGGACCTACCAACACTGGGTCACAGCTTGTCCTGGCAAGAGTCCTAAACAAGATATACTAACCAGCTCCTAGAACAACTCCCTTCTCCTGCAAGTTGGAAAGTGGTAAATAGGAATGGAGTCTGCTTATGCATAACAAAGAAAACAGATCGGGTTTTCTTCCCAAGATGGGGAGCTTCTGTCTTTTCCAAGGATTTTAAAAGCTGAAATAGCTCTAATTCTGCATTTACATTTTAAACGATGTATTTGTATTCAAATTCAAAGAGGAGGAACTCAAATTCTTGTTTTGAATATCTTTACTCTTCTATTGGCTTCCAAAATCTTTGAAACACTTCAACTCAAGTATTCTTGCAGTATGTGAAACCATTAAGTATTCTTTTTTTTTTCCCCCATTAAGTATTCTTTAGCCAGGCAGTGACACTAAAGATTCTAGCTGGACAGCAAACCATGTTCACATTTCTAGCCAATGCCTGGAAAGGAGTTCACTTGCTCTGAAAAGGACACAGACATACCTACATCAGAGGACACAGAAATGGATGGCTTTCTAGTCTTTTGTTTCCCTTAAACACTATTACAAGTTATGAGAGTTCTAAATCACTGAATTACACAAATGAAAACGCTGTCTATGCAGACTGACTCTGTCATCGTGTGTGTGTGTGTGTGTGTGTGTGTGTGTGTGTGTTCATGCGCGTGTGCATGTGTGTGTATGTGCATGTGTGTGTGTGCATGTGTATGTGCCTGTGAGTGTGTGTGTGTGTGTTAAAAATTCTCTTTCATAGGTCAATGCTTCCACAAGTATTTGACCAAGCTCTTTCCACAGAGGAACTGTCAGGCATGGAAAGACACATTCAGTAGGGATTTATTGTCCACTGTAAGCCAAGAACTGCATCCTACAATCTGTGTTATCAACTCTCATGGCAGTAATAATTTTGAAGGTTAAAGGTCAGTTATTTTTGTAGGCCATCTTTCAATTTGAGTTCGTCTGATTTTTCTTCATAATGGCAATTTCACTTGGTCTGAAGCAGGGGGCTGGGTTCTCACTGAGTCTCCCAGGTGCCACAGGATGAAGCTTGCACAGCTGGCGTCCCCTTTGCCAAACCCCTCACAAGAAGCTCCCCTGTACCCAACCTGCTGCTCCTACACATTCCTGATATCCTCCTAGATGGCAGCTGGCCACCTGCTCTGGCTGCCGCTCCCTGCACTTACTGAGCAGCAGCCTAATAGAATTGTCTGAAAGGAAAGCAGAAGAGGAGAAGGAGAAAGGTTGAAAAGAAAATGGAAGGCTAGGAAGCAGACATTTTCAGAATATCCAATCTTGGGATGGCCTGCTTCCCAAGTCACTCCAGGCAGGTGGAAATAGCTTATTTATATTGTTGTTATTTCTGCTGACCATGAAAAAAAAAATCACCTGTCTTCTGACAGGTGCTGAAATATTTAAATTCTAAAAGGAGCATCTGAGAAGGGAGGTAGCTGATGATAGGCATAGCTATGTTATTTGTGGGTCTGTGCCCAGGAGTGCCCATGCGTGTCTTGAAAAAATGGAAGCAGCAGGTGTTTAGACACTACAACGTAACTCTTCCCAGAACACGCTTCTCTCAATACAGATTAAATATACAATTTGAAGCCTGACCTTTCCAAGTAATCAAAGATTTCTACTTTATGGTTTTTATAGATGCAGTTTGGTAGAGACAAGAAGAAGCACGTAGTGATTAAGGTAGACACTGTGGAAGCTTTCTGCTGCATGGATTTAAAAGGCAATGTCTGGCTGAATTCTGTCTCCTCAGCTGGTCCTGATGTGCATACCATGAATGAAACTGGGATACAGTCCTGCTTACAGGAAAGAGACTTCATGGATCCTCAACTGGTGGCTGGATTGCATAGTTTAAGGCTAAGATGGCCCAGGCCAAAGCCCTGACGGTTCGTGTGTGGCTCACACTGGTGCTTGTAAGATGAGTGGCTAGAAGGCCAGTGAAGGATGGCTTCCCTCCAGAGGTCAGGTTCCAGCTCTGAAACGCTCTCACTCTTTGTCTTTTCCTTTAATTCCTAGGTTGAGCAGAACACATGACAGACTTCATAGAATATCTGACTCTCAAGTAATAGGCAACTGAGCCAGAGCAAAAGATATAGAGGATGCCACCAGGAGAGCAGAGAGGACCATAGCGCTCAGTGTGTGTGTTTCCTACCTGAGACCTCAGTTTCTAGATCCATAAACAAAATGATTGGATGAAACCAATCCAGGGCCTGTGCAGCTTTGGTCACCTAAGACGTAAAGTGCTGATGAGGATGACTGTGGATTGGAATTCAACTTGTGCCACCAAGGAGGATAGGTTTTGTAAAGGAAACATACAATCCTCTTGAGGGTGGAGAGAGAGATGGTGGAATCATATAGTCAGCCACTATGTGTGATGGGGGATGGGTATTGACTTTCCAGACCCTTCTAGTTCAGCCATGGCTCCTCCATAAGCACCCCCCCACTGTAGCCAGAACCCCAAGGTGTCCAAATCTCCTTTGAGACTAGGTGCTCCGTTCCAGGGTACCCAGACCTCCTTACATACGAGGCACTCAGTATGTTACCCATGTGACTCAGGGCCAGGTTCACCGTTTCCTCCTTTGGTAGCAACTCCGTGACTGTTGGCTTGGTTTCTGTTTTTCGAGGGTTTCTCTGAATAGCCGTGGCTGTTCTAGAACTTTCTCTGTTCTAGACCTAGCTCTAGACCAGGCTGGCTTCAAACTTAGAGAGCCACTTACTTGCCATTGCCTCCTGAGTGCTGGGTTTTAAGGTATGCACCACATCCCTTCAGACTCCTGTTATCCATGAAGAGGGACAGCATCGAGAGGCTAGTCTGTAGGGAGTGTGTGATCACATCAAGGGTCAACACCTTTGAAGTTGTGTCAGTCTGGACTTCATTGTCTCCTGAGACCATTCTCTACCTTCCCTGTTTACTGCTCAAATGGTTCTATATCTCCTCCACATCAAACAAGTTTTACCAGGTATAGAAAACAATGGGTTGCCCTACTGTGCAAAGTGGGGGTCAAATTGTGTTACTTCTGACTATATCTCACTGTAAACACGAAGTTCTTTGTTTAAGGAAGAGACTTCACTCTTTTTTTTTTTTCAACACCTAATATTTTATTTAGATAGCAGTCCCATTACACATGGTCCAAAAAAATTCAAATAAGAACTCAAATCAGAAGTTAAAGATTGGTCTTCAAACATCATAGCCAACAATGCCACATTTGCCACATTTATATCGGATCTCTCCGATATAAAACCACACCCAAACCTCAGTGGCCACCAAACCATTCAGCAAAGCTTCCTTAACTGTAAGGTGTTTGAAGCTACCAGTTTTAGCACTTCACTCTTGTAAACAAATCTCATGCAGACTGGAGAGTGTTGTAGGAGAAGTGACTCTGCTGATCCTGAAGGAGGTAGAGATTATATGCCTAACTTCTTTCTTTGATGTAAGTGCCAATAGGGTATCCTGTGGTGTAAGATATAGGAAAAGCAAAAGAAACCACGCAAATGTCCAGATCTGTAGCTCCACAGGATTCCCAGGACTCTCATAGGCATATCATTCTAGAACTTTCCAGAGTTCATCTCCCTGGACTCTCTGTTCATGA
Source organism: Mus musculus (assembly GCF_000001635.26). Taxonomy (NCBI): domain Eukaryota; kingdom Metazoa; phylum Chordata; class Mammalia; order Rodentia; family Muridae; genus Mus; species Mus musculus. The sequence goes on along the minus strand of NC_000084.6, from coordinate 83,905,530 downwards.
AAGGGCTACTGTGTTCAAGGACATACAGAGCTGGAGACACGAGATGGATGGTTGAAACTTGACACTTGCTTGGCCAAATCTTGCCATTACTGGTATTTATGATGACAAGGGCCACACTTGGAAAGCATTCTGAGCATATTCTAGAAACGAGCTTCCTCTCCACTAGCAACTCACAAGTGAACTTCAGGAAATTCATCGCAACCTTCACTTTAAATTTCTCATTCCCCTGTCGCCTGCACCAAGGTGATGTTTTCACGAGCCGGCTACTTCTTTGATCTGAACATTAGTGTACATTTTTATCTTGACATTGCCCTCCAGGTCAGTGTTCTAGAACAATCATCTAGGAAAATCTGATTTACTACTTCACAGACAAATACAGACTGTAAATGAGGCAAATAAGAGATAATTTTGGACCGAGCTGATTTGCATACAAACCAAGGGGGAAATGCTGAATGAAATGCCACCTTGTCATAGTTTTCTATTAAACCCAAATCAAGTTTTTCTCAAAGAGAGGTGACCACCTGTCTTGGGCTCCCACCAGGCCTGTTGCACTTCTCTGACTTCCCAACCTCTCTATCTCCTTCAGGATCTTTCACGGTGAAAGGGATTGCTTCCCTGTTTCTCAGGCTCAAATCCATTGATCCTTTAGCTGCCACTGACCCTATTTGCAGGCTCATTATTTCAAAAATCCATTACTATTAACGTTAACTAATAGTTAATTACCAGAGGATTCCTATGGAAGTGCATAAGAGAGCTGTATGAATGTCAAACGAGTACATTAATGATAGCTGCTACCACAGTGACTAGAAAATGATTTCATAATGACAGGGGAGGTAATATATAATAAAGGAGACTGCTTCTGCTTCTATGTATCCATCACAGGGTTTAAACGCATTCTTGGCCTCCAGAACCTGAGAGCCTGTCATGGAAGGTTGCTGAGGAGCCAATGAATGGCACGTCCTCAGTCAAAATCCAGACAGTGCTGGCCATCATTGTGCCGAGCTCTGAGGATTGGTGTTGTTTCAATTCTTCTTCCTCAAAATGCCACACAACTGCCTTAAGTGAATTTGGTTCCTTAATATAACCACTCAAAATGTAAATATTTATCAGACACATATGAAGACAGTGTCATGGTGCTAGGAAGGAGAGGCACAAGGAGAATACAAACTTTTAATGTCAAGAGAAGACAAGTGGAAGAAGACATGTGAAACTCGACTAGAATGATTTGTTTCCCAGACAAAAGAAGAAAAGCAACATTTGGGAGCTGCACCTTTCTGGGGCTTTGTGGGTAAGGGTCATAGGCAGACATTCTGTCTATACTTCAGTACACGGGTAATACAATAACTTGCTGATAAAGGGATCGAAGAATGGCCATTTCTAGTTCACAGCAGAGGCACAGAAAGGTGAAAATTATGCATCATATTTGGATAAAGGCAAGCAGGAGAACTGTAACAAGATGAGTGGAACCAAAACCCATGTATGAGTGAAGCCTAAAGTATTTTCTGCAACATGCTAGAGAACACGGGCTTCCTTTTTATCTGAACTTATATGCAAAACATCAACACGCAAATCTAAGAAATCTATAAAAGGATATTATCAAAGATAATTATACCTTAGCATATAACATTCAAACTTCTGAAACATAAGCTAGAAGGGAACTATGGAGAGCAGGCAGAGGAAAATGAGGATTGCAGTCTAAGATCAGTGATCTAAATAACACTCAACTTTTATCAGTGGCCAGGAGGATCCCAAATAATGGAGTGTTGTAAATGACCAGAAGAAAACAAACTAGTGACAAGCCTTCTATAGCTAGCAAAACTATCCCTCAAGAAAAAAAAAAGTGATTCAAGACATTTCAAATAAATGAATAAAGAGAATTTGTAGTACAAGCGAAATCATTCTTCACAAAAGATGAAAACTCGTGTCTAGGAAGGATATTAATGAGTGGTAGGTATCTCTCAATACATGGGAAGAATATGTTTAAAGCAAATATAAGATGCTCTACAGACCTTCTATATTGATGGCTATTTGTGACAAGAGTTGTACAGACGGTGGACAGGGCAGTTCTTAAACTGTGGGTTGTGACCCCTTATCTGGTCTTGTAACCCAATATAGTGTGAAGGCGGCAAAAACTGCTCAAACTATAAAAGGCTTTCTGATCATGCAATTTGAAATCAAATGTTCACCAGCCTGGGGTGCTGCAGGCAGCTCTCCCCTACATTGCTTGCATAGCTTTGCCACAGCCTTCCTTTTGAAGGCACAGGCTGTTCACTTAGCACTGCACATGCCATCACAACTTACAACGTGAGTAAATACTGTGGGAAACACCTCAGCTCAGCTCGGATCCTACTGTAGGCTGTGAAGCACAGTGCTCACACCGGTCACGTGGTTTCCTGATCTTCTGGAAACACAGAGGCTTAGCGTCAGGAAACAAAGACTTAGCATCATCTTACCTTCATTCTCCAGCACGTCAGCTTCAAACCAGCGTGCATGGGGTTGTGCTGCTAGAAGGTTTGCTTTTAGGCACTGCTGCTTGAGTTACCCACTAACATGTTCAACAAACTTTGGCTTGAGATTAGGACAACTAATCTGAAACTGGCCTAAACATACTACTATTTTCTATTATGTAATCATGCAAGGCAACCTTTCAGCATTAATGATTTTAAAACAGAAATATTAATCAATGTTAGGAAGTGTTGAAGGTGCTCTATGTCCTATGCTGTCAGATATTCAGTCAAGATTTGATCATTTTCTGTGGTGTTGTCCGTGAGTGTCTAACTCTCTGCGTGTAGTGTATGCGCAGCTGTATGTGTAAGTACGTGCATAAGATTAGGCCTGGGGAAAACATCAGGCCTTACCTTACCTTAGTTTTTGACCTTTCCTGTCTGGCCATGGAGCCTCATGGCTCCACCTGAGCCTGTCTCTAAGTGCTGCAAGCTCCTGACGCTATCACCAGCATTTTCACATAGGTGCCAAGGATCCAAACTCTGGTCCTCACACCTTACCAAGACTCTGTGTAAAAATAAATAAATAAATCCACCTCATTTGTAAATAAATTTGCTTTCTTTCTTATTAAAACTATGAGCCTAACAAATGATCGTTTTAAAGTATATTTCTTTATGATTTATTATAACGAAAACAAATTTTGTGTATTTATTTTACATATCTATATGTCTGGGGTTCTTTAAGAAATTGCATGCAGGAAAAGAGTCTACAGTGATAGCAGTCTAAGGATCCCTGAGACAGGGCACCAAAAGGAGACACACCCCTGTCGTTCCCAGTGCTGTGTTTTGAACGGTGACATTTTCCTTTGAAGTAGATGTAAGTTAAAGCTCTATATGTAACCGCTAGAACAACCCTTAAAACAATGCTTCACAAACACCCATGTGAGACTTAAAATATCTGCTTAATGTGCCGCAGACAAGAGAGGAAGGCACGAAAGAGGCACCCAAAGGCACAGACAATAGAACTCAAACAACAAATTATAGGGATAGGATCTAGAATTACCATGGCAACGAATCTTTGGGCACCTCAGTGAGGGATTGTTTAGATTAGGTTAACTAAGGTAGGAAAACACACTCTATATGTGGGTGCACCCTTCCATGGGATGGCTAGCGCCCCTTATCAATATAAAGGAGAAGTGGGCTGGGCTACAGCATTCTTCTCCCTGTTTCTTAACTGGGCGCAATGTGATCGGCTGCTGCATGCTCCTGCTACTAAGCCTCCTCCAGCATCACTGTCCCCTGGAACTGTGAGCTAAGATAAACTCTTCCAAACTTCTGTTAGAGCTTTTAGTGGTGACAATAAGACATGTAAGCAGTATACAATAGATGCAATAGTAAACCTTGTCACAGGTGCTGGTGGCCTCCCGAGCTCTGTCTCTGAATTACATTATCATCGCCACCTTTTGTGTTCCCACTTTGTGGTTAATTCTTTGCAGTAAATACCCTGTGCTTAACATATTACAGTGGGAGCCAGGGAATGGCTCAGTGGTTAGAGCACTCGCTTGTCTGAAATTTGCAGAGCTTCTATGGGGAAATTGGAGGCAGTGGGAGAAGACTCCCTAGAGGCTCTCAGGCTGGGCAATCTTGTGTTTGCAATGGAAAACCAACAGAGGTAAAAGGTGAGGACCAGTAGCCAAGATTGACCTCTGAGAGCCACACGCCAAGTTCGTACACACAAATGTCAGTGTGCATACATATGTGCACCTATATGAAGTCACATACGTCAGACATGCTCACAAATGATTAAAGTACAACAGATGTGTTGTGCGTTACAATGGTTTTGTTTTTCCTATTCATATATGCAAGGCTATGGGATTCTTTGATGGAGCAGCTATCTGCTTATAAAATAGAAGAGCACACAGCAAACAAAGAAGCACCATGAGAATCGTGTGGGCAACAAAACAATCTGCCCAGTCCACAGTCACATCCACCTCCATATCAATCTTAGTTATGGATGTGAACACGGAAGTCATTTTTGTCCTCACCTTTGGGGTCTCTCTATACTGATATCTTTGTGAAACTGAATCAGATGTATAGTTAGAAAATGAAAGTTGGAAAAGGAAATTGATAAAGACTGGGATCTGAGGCAATCGTAGACGAGTTGAAGAGAAACCCAGAGGCTCTGGCGAATTCTCAGAGTGGAGCTGAAATGCCCATGATGAACTGGACCGTGAAGCAACAGGGTAGGATTGTAGTGATACCCATCCAGAAGATAGACAACCCCTCAGTGATGAGCAGGGCAGGTACTGAAGAGTCAACAGGCCAATAAAATAGTTCGTGCTGGCTTCAGACTCAGTGCACACAGCTAGGGCCCAAGTTGGGCACGTGCTTCTCTCTCACATTCTAGAGAAAAGTTAGGACAGAGATACAAATTTCAAAGTTAATGGCTATACTGGCTGGTTTTGTGTCAACTTGACACAAGCTGGAGTTATCACAGAGAAAGGAGCCTCCCTTGAGGAAATGCCTCCATGAGATCCAGCTGTAAGGCATGTTCTCAATTAGTGATCAAGGACTGTGGGTGGTGCCATCCCTAGACTGATTGTCCTAGGTTCTATAAGAAAGCAGGCTAGGCAATCCAGGGGAAGCAAGCTAGCAAGCAGTGCCTATCCATGGCCTCTGCATCAGCTCCTGCCTCCAAGTTCCTGCCCTGTGTGAATTCCTGACCTGACTTCCTTTGGTGATGAACAGCAATATGGAAGTATAAGCTGAATAAACCCTTTCCCCCTCAACTTGCTTCTTGGTTGTGATGTTTTGTGCAAGAATACAAACTCTGACTAAGACAGTGGCATTCAGGAATATCAGTTAAAGCCAGAAGAGTAATCAGATCATCCAGGCCCAAGAGATTAAAGTGGGATAGGCAGAAGGGCAAGAGAAAAGCCAGGATGTAGCGGTGATCAGGAAGCTAAGAAAAATGTTGCAAAAATGAAGCATTGTCAACAATATAAATCACTGAGGAGAGACTATGTACTTTATATTCCTAGGGGTTTGGGAATTAGAAAAGTACTGGAAACTTTGTAGCAAGCTACTCCAGGAGCTATGAGGGCAAAATTGTTTTGTGATGGGGTAAATGGAGTTCTACTAAAGATGTATTTCCCTCTGGAAGGGAGACATAAGGAGAACCACTGAGGTGCTTTTTGTATTTCCTGGCATTATTATTTTTTAAAATGTATTGTTTATCTATTTTTATTTTCAGTTTATCTTAAGCATTATAAATTAATTAATATATTAAATATAATTAAGAAATTCTATTTGTCTGAGATTTCAAATATATACACAGTGTATTTCGATCATATCTATGCCCCCATTTCCCCTTCTAGACTCCTCACAATCACCCGTCCTCAAGTTCAGGTCCTCTTTGAGCATGCTCACAGGTGGAAGAAGCCAATGGAAAGGACAGATCAAAAGTGTATCTTCAGGGGTGGGGGTGGGGATAGGGCTGAACATAGTAGCCTAGTTGGATTTGAAGAATGGAAGAGCTTCATTTTTGCTAAGAGAACTGCAAGGACAGGCAGGGCAAGCATGGAGACTGCAGACATTTCCTGTCTGATAGCTTAGTTCTCCATGGAAAGCAGGGAGTCCTTTCTGCTCAGAACAGCAGGCAATGGTAGGGAGAATCTGAGTGTTCTTGAAGCCAGGTGAGCTGCCAAATGCTCACAAGCCCAGCACTCCAGAGCTGAGTCCTCTGTCACCCCAGTGGCTTTATGTTGCTTTCTTGCTGGGTGGCAAACACAGTCAGCAAGATATGGGTTGGAGGAATGGGGCTGAGGAATTGCAGTCTATGGGTGGGTGGAGTGGCTCTTGGTCCTCTGAAGGTCTGGAAAAGACTCCTGTCTCACTCACACCTCTATTACTTCTTCATCTATCCACCACAAAACAATTTTGCCCTCATAGCTCCTGGAGTAGCTTGCTACAACGTTTTCAGTAATTTTCTAATTCCCAAACCCCTAGGAGTATAAAGTACATAGTTTCTCCTCAGTGATTTATATTGTTGACAATGCTCAGGAGTAACTTCTCTTTCAAGATTTGTAGCTCAAGTGACAATGTCCATGTTTTCTGGATGTAGAAGTATAGAGGGAGATGGGCAGTGTTAAATTCCTTCCAGGTGCAGGCTAATGGAGACCAGAGCAAACACCAGGACGTCTGGGCAAGCCATGTGGCTGCTTTTGTCTATGGCTGGCAGCAAAAGCCCACACTCAGCTGTGTGTCTACAATGCAGCAGGAATTGTGTTGCTCGGCTCCTTGTGGAAGAAGGCATCCAAGGATGGCCAGGGAGGCTATGGTGCTATCCTAGAGGACTTCAGATAACAAGACCTTCTTGTGCTACCACAGTTCAGCCTTTCCCAGATCTGATGAGCTTGGGTCTTTCTGTTCAACAGGGAGAGGGACGCTCACTTGCAGGACCTGATTCTTAGGATGTTTTTGAAATGTTATTTTGGAAGACAGAACTAATCCCACAACAAACAAACAAACAAACAAACAAACAAAACCAAACTAGTAAAACATAAAAAACAAAACAAAGCAAAACTCAACCCTGCTATCAAGAGTGGCTGGGGACTAAAATGAGTGTTTTCAGGTTCTTGGTGCCTTATTTAGGGACTTGAAGTGAGAGCAGCTACAGACTAGAAAGTAGGTCAGATCACTCCAAGAGAGGAAGATGCTACTGGAGTGGGAATGCCCTTAGGAGTCCCAGTTACTGGTTAGGGTTATCTTTGATGGAGCTAAAAGGAGGAAGAATTTGGTTGGTATGGGGTATATCAGGGTAGCTCTGTGTTTTGAATGGTAGGCTTTCATTATGTAAGCCTTTGGTACCTTCTTCCCATAATACATCTGATCTTAATGATATGCACTCATAATTCCACATTTTCATGATGATGCTCAAAGGCCAGTTTGCTTTACTGTACATGCATTCCAAACGAGTCCAGGCTGGATTCCCCTCCTGTATTGCATTCACAGATATATTTGAATAGGAGCTGTCTAGTAAAGGGGGGGGGGTCTTTGATGTCTATGGAGGAAAAAAGTATTCAATCTGTTGTTTGGAATGGGATATATGTGTGTAGCCTGATGCAGGTGAGGGTTCTATGCCTCCAAGTCTATTGTTCAAAGAGGAGTGGTTATTGCCCGTGATGACTGGAGTCTCAGGTTGCAGAGCTATACACTATGCTTGATTGCCTTTGTACCTGTGTTTGTCTCTAGGGTGGAGTTATCAAAAGTTCTCATCTTTGTGGTCATTTTCATTTATCTATTCTTTAAAACCATTGTGGAAACATTCTGCATTGTACCACCATGGTAAACAGAAGACGAACAGCTCATGGAATGCTGTTTAGAACGGTATCCAGCCAGGAGCAGGTAAACCCTAAGGACAGGTCCCTTTACTTGTAAATTGCCCTGGAGTATGTTGGCAGAACCTTGGAGCACGGCTCTCCAGGCCATCCTTCAGGATTCAGGAATTTCCAGACTTTTCTAGGAAGCAAGTCACTCTTGGTTCCATGCTTCCTGAGTCAGGTTCTGCTGCCCATAAACATCATGCCTAATGGAACACAGCTGAACTGGCCAGACAGACTCACAGCTATCACAGTCCCACTGGTGAGTCAGGTCCACAGCTTCCTCTCGGAAGCTCCATCTCAGGGTTATAGATCAAGGAGTTCCATCTCAAAAGCATGTTTCTGGAAATTACTCTCTGGAAATGGCCTCTGAAAGTCACTAGGAGTAACCCTCCGAATGTCCTTGAAGGTTCCCTGGAAACTGGCCCCAAAAGTGGACACCAGAAGTCGGCCTGGAAAGACAGCCTGAAAATCAGTCTCCGGAAGGAGGGTTCACCGTTCATTCAGAAATGCTTGCCGTGCATGCAAGAGTTTAGCCATGATCAGAGCAAGACTTTTAAATCACGTTGCTTCACACAGCTATGGTTCACCATATGATGTGGAAATTTGATTTACAGGAAAGCAAATCTGGGTGCTGGATGAGACTAATTTTTCTGCATATCTAGAGGACAGAACAACCCAAGTACAGAGAAAAGCTGTTTCTCATGTATGTCCTGGGAGCCAGCTCATGCATTTATTCTAGAGTCAAGAAACAGAAGATGGAGAAAATTGGAGCAATTTTAAACAGCAGGAATGTCTATGTGTCTCCTCCAGAGGAGGTAAGGGGGACAAATCAGAGCATCCTTCCGTAGTCCAGCACCGGGGTGGAGGGACCAGAGAGCCATTAAGGTGAGTAGTAGTCACAGCGCCCCCAGTAGCCAGGAAGAGGAGGCAAGCTGGTGCTATGCTCACTCTGGCCCTTGCATTTCACACAAAGGATTTTGCCTTAATCCTGTTTGGAAACAAAACAAAACAAACAAACAAACAAACAAACAAACAAACCAATGGTACCACAGAGGCAGGGGAGTAAGGGCAATCTAATCTAAATTGTCCCCCTTACTAGAGACTATTCTGTGGCCATGTACCAGCTGAGCGCATCAGCTGCTATGGCTGTAAGTTAATAAAGCGCCTATTTTATAGAATGGTGACTATAGACTGCTTTAAATGGCTTGGAAAAAAAAAAAAAAAGAAACCCTTGCCTGCAGTTTTCCCTTGAGTGAGACTCAGGACAATATTAAATCCAATGAATCACAGCCTTCAGGAGGGCAGGGTGGCATGCTGCAGAACAGCACCGAGTGATGGCTGGACCAGGCGTCCCTGGTGGCAGTGCGGACCGGAGCAAGCACAGGCACTCATTCAAAGAAGAATTGGTTACTGAGGGCGACATTGTGTCACATGCCCCCTCTTAATGGAGATTCTGGGAGTCATGTAACTCTCATGTGCCGCCTTTAGTCTAGGAAGGAGCCTGCTGGTTGGTGTTTGCTCTATTCACACAACACCTGGTCAAGCAATGGCCTCACGGTTTGTACAAGTGCTGTTGATTTGGGAATCATTTCTGATGACAATCTCTGGCTCTCAGATTTGACTAACACTGAGGGAGTCTCACACACACACACACACACACACACACACACACACACACACATCCACAGGCCTGGCTGGATTTCCTTTGTGTTGTTCTTTCCAGGATTTGATGGTTGTTTATCCCCCACCACTAGTGCTTTCTTGTCACCTATTGGTCTGTTTATTGTGGGTGGGTGGGGTTGAAATGAGCATCCTCTTCAGAGAGTGCCTTAGTGAATGGGCTAGCTAAGTGGTCTGGTCCCCCAAATTCTTTCCAGAGGTCTCTGACTCCATCACTTCCTTTAGGATAGTAAACAGCCCTCAGAGCTTAAATTATATTTTTAGAGCTTGGTACGTCTGAATGAAGCTTCCCAGAGAACAAAATGGCTAAACCTTTGCTATTTTGAGATGTTTCAAAGATTGGCTAAGTCAGAGACTTGGAGTCTGAGGCTTGTTAGAGCTATATAATCTCTGGTCCCACCCACATCCTTGTTTGTTTTTAAGGAGATGAGTCCTAAGCACACCTAACTTTGAGGAGTGCAGCTTTTGAGAACTCATCTCAAGTTGATGGCTCTGACTCATGGTGTGTCATTACATGGGACTCCTCCAATACACAGATCACAGCCCACCCCAGCCCTTTCTTAAAAGCCCAGTTGTCCAAACACTGTCCCAGCTATGACTCACTTGTGTGTCAAGTCTTTAGTGATGAGTCAATCCTTTGTGAACCCTTCCTGAGGTGTGTCAGCACCTTCTGATGCTGCCACCTGCAGTGCTCATGGGAGTGACTTGTCAGAGACTGGAAAGACTAATCCCACACAGCCTTTTGTGAGTAGAACATGAGCTGGCTTCACGGAACCTTGTGTTAAGAAAGCCAGTCTCTCAGGCTAATGTGCCTATGAAGTGGTGCAGTGGGCAGAGATATTCTCTGAGGAAGCATCCTCCAGGAGGAGCCCAGGGTTTCAGAGGAAGATGAGAACCCCAAGCCTGCATCCTTCACTTTATTACCTACTTCCTGGGCACTTCTGTGACACTGAGAGCTTGCTTACCCAGGGTGCTCATCTTCTCAGGCAAGGATGCTACTCGGCTTTGCTCTGGAGTTCTTGCCACTTAACCCTGTATAAGGGGAAGGACATTATAGGGAAGGATGAAGTAAAAACTGGTTTTTGGAAATTTGATATAAAAGCCAGAGATGTTTGTCTACAAACTGGCTTATCTTGAGCTATTGTTTATTTAAGTGTCTCTACTTGTAATGCTGGATAGTACCACTGGGTATGACTCTAGATGATCAACAAAGACAATCCCCTTAGTGACAAGAATTTTATAGGATTTGATTTCAACCTTCAACACACACACAATACATATATGTATATTATATCTATGTGTGTATATGTTATATGTGTGTGTATATAATATACATGTGTCTATATAGCATATGTATATATATATAATATACATGTGTATGAAAATATGTGTATATAATATATATGTATATCTAATATATGTTTATATATCATATGTATGTGTATATAATATGTATGTGTGTATAATATATATTTGTGTATATAATATATGTATATAATATATGTGTATATATATGCATGCATATAATATATATGATATATGTGTATAATGTATATGTATATATATGTGTGTGTATATATATGTATGTATATGTGTGTAGATACACACACACACACACACACACACACACAATCTCAGCTACACAAATGTGGGCAGTAGAATAAGAATTCTGCATTGGCTTTCCCTGTCCCTTGTACTGGGGAGCCTGGCCATCTGCAGACAGGTCCCCCAGCTGTGCTGTGACCTCTGAATTGCTGCCTCTCCCAACTGGATTCTTCTATACACAGCTGCCACAAGCAACCTGGCCAAAGCCAGCCAGGCGGGCAGAGCCAGGGCTCGCTCATCAAGGACTTCACACCTGCCTTCACTTTGGATCTCCTTGCTCCTGTCAGGAGGTGCCGTGACCTTCCATGGAGCTCTTGTTGGTGTTAATTATTTCCTTTCCATTTCCAGCTGGCTCAGAGCTTTAGCACCTTAAGTTGCTCGTTTGATCTCCTGCTCAAGAACAAGGTAATTAAGTCAGCCACAATTTAAGAAAACGGATCTGCCTCGACTTGTTGCCTGTCTTCAGACACTGTTCTATCCTAAATCACTTGATAATGTAAGAGGCTCTGCTCAGCTCTCTACTTGACTGAGGGTTGGTTCATTAGGTCACAATCAGTAATTGATTCGCAGTGTGTCTCGGCTGGTTTTATTACAGTAATGAGGACTCTCTCCCTCTCTTTCTCTCTCTCTCTCCCTTTTTCATCTCCTCTAATATGTTACCCAAACCCTCAGCTTCTCAGTTTGGTGTGAGAATGACATTGACAGGTTGTTAGCAACTATATGATGTATGGAACATCACAGAAACGTCTCAAACTGTGTTGCTGTGTTCACTTGGAGCCTTAGGTGGTCCTGAAGTCAGTGAAAGCCCTTGCAAGGGAGGAGTTACGGCACTGATTGAAAATATGACCACAGGCTTGACGTCCTAATGAAGACGCCCTTTGCGGCAATGCATCTGTTTGGACTCGAAGGGCTGGGTGGCATCTAAAACTCTCTTCCCGAGTATTCCTGAGTTCTAAAGGGGACTCGTGGAACTTGTGAGCCAAGCAGACACGGTTTCATCAAAGGTTACTCTTTCTTTGTGGAGCCATTTTTTTTTTTGTTTTGTTTTAAGTGAGCAGTAGTTTGCTGATCCCTCTAGAATCTGACTTCTCCTTAAGTTCTTTTCATCCTGAGAAAGGGAAATGGATCGCATGAAGGCCACGAGACATGAGTGTGCTGTTATTTATTGTATGTCTACTGTCTTAAGAGAAGCGCTCACACTTTTCCTATAAAAGATAAAAGGGGGACAAAGACATAGTCTGGTTTTGATGGATATAGTAAAAATGCTAGAATAAAATTTAATGTTTACTTTTATCCAGGAACACCTTTTAAAATTTAAATTTCCTTCCAGATTTTGGGGGACTTCAGAGGGTAGGCCCAGGAGTTAGACTTGTCTAATGTGAGGGATTTGAGTTCAGCAAAGCTAGGAGTCTTGAAATAACTTTCTGAGTGGGAACAGATAAGTACCCTATAGTGGACGGACTTCTCCAAACCCTTGTCGGCCCATGGCCAAGATGACAGAGAGGCCAGATGTATTTATACCATCGAATAAATTATGCCGTGAATGTGAACAGCGTGAAAATCTGCAGTGTTGTAGACCAATCAATGTTCACCTTGAAAATGTTAAGTCATAAAGCCATGGAGCAAAGACTAGGAGACCAAGGCTCAATACCAGGGGTGACTTTCGTTACACAGGGAAGTGAGCTAAATGTGTTCCGATGTCACAGATATGTTCCTTGGGAAATGCTGTATGTGGGATGTGCTCCAGTGTAGATTCAAGGGCCCTAAGAAAGTCACTTTTCCCATTCAGGATGCCGATGCAGAGCCAGCCAGCCTGCAGCCAGGTGAGGGCAGACCATTGTCAGCCAGCTGCAGTGAGATGCACTCAGGACAGTCTGTTCAGTCCTTGTTTACAGCCTGAGATTACGGAAAGCTTTATCAATGGTAAAAATAATATTTAGCAAGCCTCATTGATCCTTTCTCAAATAAAGCACCCATTTCAGGTGAGTTAGCTGCTTTATTCATAGGATTAATTCCATCCTACAGACTACTCTGTAACGCCTGACAAAAGATCTTTTTATAAATTCGACATTGGAAAATAAGCCATAATCCTGTTGGCTCTCCCCATTTCTTTCCACGGTGAAGAAGGTATTCAGCAACACAAGGTCTGCTGCAGACGGAGGCAGGTGGAACAGAGATTAATAAATCACCGGGAAATACACAGACGAAAGTGACAGAGGCCATAAGAAATCAAATTATTCCAGTTGTTGGGCTGCCATGCACAGAGTGAATAGTTCTTAGTCTAGAGCTTAGACCCCAAGACAACTGGACTTCTAAATGTCCCCCTAGGCTTCCTGAGGGTTCGAGTTCAGCACTGTTCTGTTCTGACTCCCAAAAAATCAAATCTTAGAAAGAAAGCATGGGTATACCATATGCAGTGGAATTTAGAAGGCCTCTCAGTATTCCTCTTCTGAGTGTCTGCAGGGTTGAGTGAAGGTGGGAGTGGAGGAAGAGAGAGAGAGAAAGAGAATTGAACACAATGGATCATCAAACTGCTGTGTAGACCCCCAGTGGTCACAGGAGTTCTTGTTTTCCAGCCCTTCACTGTGCTGTGAGATGGGACCCTCATGTCCCATGCTCAGAATGTTTTGCAGAATGTTTTGCAGGATCGTCCTTGCTTCTGGAGACGTGTTAAGAGCTGGTGATTTTGCCACTGAATTAAGAGAATGACTGCCATTGAAGAAGCTACAAGGCATCTGGGGCACTCAGACATGTAGTAGCCCACATAAGTCATTTTGACATCCAAGGACAACAAGGAATTTTGGCTTACGTGTCCTTTGAGAGCATCTGGGGAGTGTTGTCTGTGAGTTAAGAGTCTATGCTCTGAATGCTGACACTCAGGAACATCAATGCCAGGTTGACAGAACTCTCAATACCATGAAAATACTTCATCTAATCCATGTTACAAACCCCAGGGACATGTATTTCCTGGTTAGCGTTGGCTTTTCTTGTCTTTTTCTCTCTCTCCAGGATTCTTGCTGTTGCCCCCACCTGGACTATCCACTTGCCTGTGCTGTGTGACACCTTAATGTGAAACCTGTGCTGTATAGGCAGTCTCCTCTCCTCATGGGCTGCTCTGTACTCTGACTGTGAGCCATATTCTGAGACTTCCTGGTGGCGAAGGGTCCTGATGCTGTTTGGCATTTGTCCCTGGAGTTCAGGATTCCAGCACAGAACCCAGAAGACCTCACCCTGGAGATGTTTCTTCTCCAATCATTGTAGTTTGAATCCCAGCCCGTCTAACCACCTGGTTGCCATCACTCCTGCTTCTATAACCAACCCCATCTGTTTTCAAGTACCACCACTGCTACCTCTACACATCTTTGCTTCTGCCTGCCCTTTGCCCATCTTAATTTGTTTGTAATTTGTATCTGTGGATGATGATGAGCATCTTGCCTCTAATATTGCCTTCTTTCGTAATCTTACGTTTTGCTGCCCAGTGATCTGTCAGAGCAGAGTCCTAGTGTTTCTCGTACACATCAAATCCTCAAAAATTAGTTCTCTAGTGTGTCTCTGGGTGGAACAGGACAAGTATGTTAGTGATAGTCCGCCATGGTTTGCCTATCTCACAAACCATTTCCCAGCATCCCTTGTTTCCCTCCTTCATCCTTCACCTTGAAGTATGCTTTCCCCTAGACTGAAGAACCTCTCAGTGTTTAGAAGATGTCAAACTCCTTCTGCTCTAGGCTCTTTTGTTGAGGTTTGATCTTTTGCTGTGTTTTGCAGTGCTAAATCCTGACCCCCAGGCCTGGTTGCCCCCAGGGATGAGAGGATTTACTTACATTTTGCTCCTTAATTTAAAACCATTGGTTGAATAAAGATCTGGACAACCTATATCTAGGTAGAAGAGAGGTAGGTGTTGTTTCAGTTCCTGGGCTTAGGGATCTGAGGCAGGACCACAAGGAGGAGAAGAGAAAGGTGAAGAGAGGAGAAGATGCCATAGGGTAGATGAGTCATGAAAACATGGCCAGGAGGCTGGCCAGTCAGAGTGGGAGTGGCTCAGGTGGGGCGTGGCAAGTCATACCTTGGGTTATTGGCAGGAAAGTAGACATAATAACACAGAGGGTAGATATCTGCCCTGCTCTAGTGCATTAAAGGCTTATTATAAATATAAGGATTGCGTGTCTTAAAAAGGCCACCAACAGATTGGGAAAGGATTTTTACCAATCCTAAATCTGATAGGGGAATAATATCCAATATATATAAAGATCTCAAGAAGCTGGACTCCAGAAATTCAAATAACCCCATTATAAAATGGGGTTCAGAGCTAAACAAAGAATTCTCAACTGAGGAATACCGAATGGCTGAGAAGCACCTGAAAAAATGTTCAACATCCTTAATCATCAGGGAAATGCAAATCAAAACAACCCTGAGATTCCACCTCACACCAGCCAGAATGGCTATGATCAAAAATTCAGGTGACAGCAGATGCTGGCGAGGATGTGGAGAAAGAGGAACACTCCTCCACTGCTGGTGGGATTGCAAGCTTGTACAACCACTCTGGAAGTCAGTCTGGAGGTTCCTCAGAAAATTGGACATAATACTACAGGAAGATCCCTCAATATCTCTCCTGGGCATATACTCAGAAGAATTTCCAACTGGTTATAAGAACACTATGTTCATAGCAGCCTTATTTATAATAGCCAGAAGCTGGAAAGAACCCAGATGTCTCTCAACAGAAGAATGGATACAGGAAATGTGGTACATTTACACAATGGAGTACTACTCAGCAATTAAAAACAATGGATTTATAAAATTCTTAGACAAATGGATTTATCTGGAGGATATTATCCTTAGTGAGGTAACCCAATCACAAAAGAAGTTACAGAGACAAAGTTTGGAGCTAAGACGAAAGGACGGACTATCCAGAGACTACCCCACCCGGGGATCCATCCCATAATCAGCCACCACACCCACACACTATTGCATATGCCAGAAAGATTTTGCTGAAGGGACCCTGTTATAGCTGTCCTGTATGAGGCTATGCCAGTGCCTGGCAAATACAGAAGTAGATGCTCATAGTCATCTATAAGATGGAACACAGGGCCCCCAATGGAGGAGCTAGAGAAAGCACCCAAGGAGCTGAAGGGGTCTGGAACCCTATAGGTGGAACAACAATATGAACTAACCAGTATCCCTAGAGCTCGTGTCTCTAGCTGCATATGTAGCAGAAGATGGCCTAGTTGGCCATCACTGGAAAGAGAGGCCCCTTGGTCTTGCAAACTTTATATGCCCCAATACAGGGGAATTCGAGGGCCAAGAAGCAGGAGTGGGTGGGTGGGGGAGCAGGGCAGAGGGAGGGTATAGGGAACTTTCGGGATAGCATTTGAAATATATATAAAAAAATCTAATTAAAAAAAAAAGGATTGAGTGTCTTTTACCTGGGAACTGAATGATAAAAGGCAGGGTAGAAACCCCAGACTGAAAGTAAGTATTTACTACAACCCTCTTTACAAAGCCCATCCATGTCCAGAGTATCTTTTTTCTCTTGGTTCTATGGGAACAAATAAACCTTGTCTACTTCAATATGGGATGGGTATCATTTAGGACAACAATGAATGCAATGCAGACAACTCAGATGCATTTAAGAAGTAGCAAAGTAAGTCTGGCATCCAGACATTCAAATGAGTGCAGTGTCCTTCTTGGTATTTGCTTTGGGAAACAACAGGAAAAACAACAACAAAAAATGTCCAAAATTTTGCTTAGATAAATCTTCTTAGGATGACAATTTCTAAGATTCTCTGTCTCTCTGTGTGTGTCTCTTTCTGTCTCTGTCTCTGTCTCTGTCTCTGTCTCTGTCTCTGTCTCTCTCTCTCTCTCTCTCTCTCACACACACACACACACACATACACACACACAAAAAGACATTGCTATCTATACTTATTATTTGTTCAGTCCAATGACAGGTTCTAAATTACTACTGATCACAGAAATAAAACATATTAAAGAATCAAATTTTTTGCAACAAGGCAATGTAAAGAATGTGCCTTGATTTAAAATTTGTTTTAAATGTTAAGTTGCATTTGTTCGTTTTGCTGTGTAGGGGAATGTACATGCAGAGGGAAGAGGAAAAGTTGTGGGCACTGGTTCTCTCCTTCCATCTTATGGCTCCTGGGGATCAAACTTAGGTTATCAGGCATCGTGGAAAACACCTTTATCCACTGACCCTCTCATTGTCTCTCTAAAATTCTTTTTATGCACATAAAAAGGTTCTCCTATTTATTAGGCACGTGTGTGTGCTAAGTGCTAGAAGGATGCTTGGACTCAATATTGGGTTGCAAGAAAAAATATATTAAATATGTACATATATGCATATATAACATATATATAACATAACACACACACATATATATTATATATAACATATATAGAGCTTGTATGACATACTTTTTGCTGCACAGGATGCCTCTCAGATATCAGAGGAGAGAGAAGGAAGGACTCAGCAAGAGGAGGACTCCATGGCTGTCCCTGAGACCAAGGAACTTTCTGGAGAGCTGAAGTGGCTCCTGAGTGTGTCTAGCTTGCTGTCCATGTAGCGCAGATGAAGCCCCTCCCCCATGGGCCTAAGTCACCTCTTGGTTCTTCAACACTCACCAAGAAGGTGGGGGGTATATTTGTTGTTGTTTTTTTTTTTTTCTTCTTGTCTTTGAAGGGTTAGGATGGGAAGAGAAGAAGAGACTGGGCACTTGAGACACACAGATGCAGAGTTCTGACACTTTAAAATCCTGACCTAACCTGTCCCCTCAACCCCTCCCATTTGGGGACCCCGCACTGTAGTAGCTTTAGTATTTGCATCCATGCTCAGGGGTGGTGATGTCAGGCGAAAGAGGAGCAAGAGTTAATCTTGATCAGAATCACAGAAGAATTCAGAAAGAAACATAAATCAGTTAGGTTGTAAAAATATATTTATTGCAGTGGCCCATAAGTCAGAGCCATGTACCTACTCTTGGCACTGTGAGCATGGGGTTTTCAGCTTGCATGGAACTATGTGGGTAAGGACACACAGACCCTGCATGGACCATGTGGATAAGGGACACACAGACCCTGCATGGACCATGTGGGTAAGGGACACACAGACCCTGCATGGACCATGTGGGTAAGGACACACAGACCCTGCATGGACCATGTGGGTAAGGACACACAGACCCTACATGGACCATGTGGATAAGGGACATACAGACACAACAGTTTCCAGACATATGGGATACTGTCCCCTGCTTCTGATTCTCTGTACCACCACCTCACATGGCTTAAGGACTCTGAGCCATGAGTTTTTTCTTTCTCATACCCTTTGGATTCAGAGACTTTAGGGCAGGGAGGCCCATGATTCCACAGTGCTTCTTGTGATCGAGCACATCAAGAGAGGCGAAAGAACTTGTAAAGCAAGAGAAGGACTGAAGGAATCTGAAGGGTCCCACAGGGTCCTTGCTTCAGGGACTACTAGATCTCTCTTCAATGACTGTAGGAATGTCTTGACCTAAGATGAAACCAGTAGGCATACATACACAACACAAACACTCCTACATTCATTCCCATAGCACCTCTACCACATACAGAAACACACACCAACCACACATGCATACTACCACATAGACACACAAAGCACATACACTAGAACACACACACACACACACACACACACACACACACACACACACCACACCACACCACACCACACCAAACACAGATAGTGCCTCCAGACTCACTGAAGGTATTTTTTCCTTCCATTGATATATACACAAACTCCATAAAAAGTTAAATAGGACTCATATATCCCATATTCTATCAATAACCTATCTATACATCTGTATCATATACTGTTTGTATACAACTTATTTTATCCACTTGCTGGGAAACAGATGTCTTCTCATCTTTTTGAGTGTGACTCTATCTCATTCTTTTTAGTAGCTGCCTAATATTCAATTTAAGGGTGACACAATTTATTTAACTATTCCCCCATTGATGGAAATTTGGTTGTTCACAGATTTTAATGAGACTATGACATTCTATTTTGTGATTCTATGATAATTTATTAAAGCATCCTACTATTGATAGATACTTAGGCTCTAAGCAGGGTATTCTATTATACAGTACTCAGTCAACAGCCCTGAACATATATCTTTATAATGTTTTTATCCTTTTGATAGATTCATAAAAGTGAGATTGCTTGAGCAAAGGATATGCAAATGTATTTGATTAGATAATGCCAAATAGTTCCCCCAAATTTTGTATTCATGTTTGCTCCTGACAACAGCCACGGCATGATCTACTTTCTTTACAGCCTCAGCCACAGCCGACAACAGCAATCCGTTCGCAAGAACAATCAGATTTGGAAAACCTGTCCTATCATTATTTACTTCTCTATTCCTTTAATCAATAGTGCAGTTGAACATTTTTTGGTGGATTTATTTGTCTTTGAACTTCTTGTCTGTACCTAGTCATCAACTCTTTTGGGAATCACTTGCTATGGTTTTTGATGAGTTGGCTTCCTCCAAATATGGAATATTAATATTTAGTCTGTTGTGAATACAACCGTCCCTAGTGTGCTGTGTGTCTTTTAGTTTTCTTTAGTCTGCTTTGCACTAGAAATAAATTTGTAATGTTTTGTAACCGAACACATCATTTCCCCCCTCCCTTTTTCTCTTTCTTTCCCTCCCCATCCCTTTCTCTCCCGGGGTCTCAAGTAGCCAAGGGTGACCTTGAACTCCCTATGTAGTCAATACTGACCTTGGGCTTCTGAAACTCTAGCTTCCACTTCACGAAAATTGGGATTACAGGTGGGCACCACCAGGCCAGACTCATGTACTATCTAGGTTCGAATCCAGATCTTTGTGTGTGCCAGGTAAGTACTTTAACTACTAGGCCACATTCCCAGCTCCCCTCCCCCCCCCCTTCACCTCCCCTCCCCTCCCCCTCCATCTGCCTCTCTCCTTACCCCTCTCTCTTTCTCTCTCTCTGTCCTCCTCCTCTTACTCTTTCTCACTTTGTGTGTTCCCACTGAGCGATGTGAGCGTGACCCCTTATGTGTTCCTCTGTGGCGCCTCTGCAGTTTGCTTTCCTCCATCTTTATTGTCTGGAGGTGGCTGTGGGCCTCGCACAGGCACTCTGCCCCTCAGCTCTTCCCTTAAGTCTTGCTTTTTACCATTGTTTTTAAAAGTTATGTCTTTGATTTAAGAGGGACTTGTTGTTTGGGATACCAGGACTATCTTGTTTTAATTCCTCTAAGTGAATTTGTCTGTTGTTTTCATGTTTTCATTCTACTTACTTAAAGGAATGAACTACCCCCACCCCGCCCCCTGTGCTAATTTGACATGCCACTTTTACCATGGACCGTGGGCATACACACACACAGACACACACACACACACACACAAACATGCTTAGATTGGTTTTTAAGCTACCATCACCCCCAAACCCGTCTATATGATGCTAGGATCACAGTTATATCATTCTTGTAAATTGGGGGTCTTGGAAACAAAATGATGAGTTACATTCTTAAGGTTACAGGTATTGGGGAGTGTCATGGAGAGCAGAAGGTGGTGCAAAGAGGGGGAGCGACTCTACTAAAAGTCTTTGTTCAAAAATATTACAGTGATATCGAATATTTAATAAATAAATGCACACCTCTACTTACAAGCAGACAAAACACGTTGTTGGACATGGTGCTTGTGTTAGGTGAAGATTTAGATTTTCACACATTCAGGAAGAGATCATCATACTGCTTAACTAGAGCTCAAGGTCATAAAATCCCTTCCAATGGGGCAGAGAGCCTTTCAGAAAACTTAAAGTCTTCTTTAAGTGTAATGGGCCCCTCATTTGCATTCACAGGCAGATAGCACTATCCTGGGGTAGCAGGGAGAGAGGTCCCTGCCCAGGGTTGGCATCTCCTCAGGTTGGGCTCTGGAGCTTGTTCTGTGATTATCTGTGGGGGGGTGGGGTGCAGAGTGGGGAGGGCAGGGGAGCCCTTGCCTGCCTTTCTGCTCCCCTTAAATCTTCAGACCTTGCAGGGCAGTGGGAAACTTCCCTTTTTCCCAGCAGGAGAGCAGAGACTGCATAGGTGTAAATCTTAGGCAGCTGATTGCCGGAGCCACAAGCTCTGCCTTGTAAATAATTCACTTCCATGCTGGAAATCTGCATATGAGGATGAAATGTCATTTATAACTCATAGGATATTGGCTTGGCTGAGAGCAGCTTTCTATCCTTCCACTCATTAAGGAAGAGAGGACATAAGCTATGTAGGATAAGTTCTTCCCAGTTAGCCCAGCTCTGGTCCAGGCTGCCTAGCAAAACTTAATGGGAAACAGGACTTGGGTTAGAGGGTTAGCCTGGCCTCCCCTCATTATCCCAAATGCTTCCTGGTCTCCTTTTCACTGAACTCTGAATGAGCCAGAAACAGTTTTGGCCATGGAGCCTTCACACTGTGATGTGAACTCTTCGGTTACAGAGAGAATACATAATGTCCAATTAGGGACTTATCTCCCCCAAGTGCCGGGATCCACAGAGGGGACTTGGGCAGAGACAAGCCGGTCTTTGTAATGGGCCACTTTCCTCTCCATATTAAATATTGATTGGGTGTGGAAGAAATTCAACATCCAAATACAGTATAAACTTGGCCCAGGGACTTTGGTAGTAAGGCCTTCATTTGTTTGCTCCAGTGTGTGTGTGTGTGTGTGTGTGTGTGTGTGTGTGTGTGTGTGTGTGTGTGTGTGTGTGTTGTGAAAGTGTGAATTTCTAGACAGACTCTTTTACTATCCTGAAACCTCTGAATCTCTTCAAGTAGTCTAGGCTGGCCCCAGTGAGTCTTTGGGAATCCTTCTGTCTCAGACTCCCCAGTCCTAGGATTGCAAGTGCATGCTGCCATCTGAGCCTTTAAAACACACACACACACACACACACACACACACACACACACACACAAACACACACACAAACACACACACACACACACACACATCCTGAGCTATGGGTTCTGGAGGTCAGCGTTTGCAAAAGGAACACTTGATGTGAAGATCGTGAACATCCTTAGAGCAAGAAATAGATACAGGGTCTTCTTGTCCTTGCTGCCATTGGCTCAAACGGACTGTGAAGCTCTCCGTGGGAAAACAGGAGGGGCTTTTAACCTGTGAAGGGAAGAAAAATTAATATGACCTCTGGCTTGACGACAAGTCTCTGGAAATATCACAGCTCATAGTCTGACTTCTGTTCCACTGAGGCCTTAATTAAGCGCAGCTGTAATCACCCTATAACTGAACCCAGATAGGCTGAGCTTTTGTAGACTGCTTTCTTGGAGATTTCCTGCAAGGCAAACCTGGAGGTCTTCTTGATGACATCCTCCTGTTACATCAGAAGGTGCCACCAGCTTTAGGGGGAGTGGGAGTTCTGACACTCTAGCTGATGCACACCTGTTCTGCCTCTGGGAGAGAGCTGGAGATGGCAGCTGCTGCTGTGTTGGTCATCTTGCTCATCTGCACAGGTTAGGCTCCCTCATGGATGCGTTGTAATGTGGACTGTCTTCCAGCCCCATTTCATTCCACACAGTAACATGGTTGCTACCTGGTGTCTATACTCTCGTAGGTGACTACAAATTGATTGCTCAATAAATGTTCTAGTGTCATTTTAAAACCACTAAGGTGACCATTTATCCCCATCTCAAAATATTCTGCATTTGCCCTTTTCCCAGTCTCTAGAGACCCCTCTGGTTCTGTTGTAATTTCTTAATAGCACCAGTCATGTCGGAAAGCACCAGCAGTGTGGAAAAAAAGAGAAATATGGTGTTCATTTTCATATCCAAAAAGGATTAATTATTACTATGGTTTACAACATCGTTTTTTTTAACCTTTACAAATAAGCATATATAGGTAAATATTCTAAAATAAATTAAATGTGCTTTTTAGATAGTGCAAATATACGTTCTTGTTATATGTCTGAAATAGGTAAAAAGAGAATCATAATTTCATTTAGTTATCTAAAACAACTCTTTAAATGATTTATTTTACTTCTCTCTCTTTCTCTCTCCCCCTCTTTCTTTGTGTGTGTGTGTGTGTGTGTGTGTGTGTGTGTGTGTGTGTGTGTGTGTATGTGTGAATGAAGATGTCCGAGGAGGCCAGAAGAAGATATCACCAGGTCCCTGAGTTATATGTATTTATGAGCTGATGAGCTGCCTGGCCTGGGTGCTGGGTATTGAATTCAGGTCTTCTGGAAGAGCAGCAAGTAATTTTAACCACCAGGCAATTTCTCCAACTCCCAGAATAAGATATCTGACTTGCAAGGTTTTAATTATTCTAAATTATAAATATATCAATGGAATACTCCAAGAAAAAGGGTTCCATATTATTCTGAGGGCACTAGATTGAACTATTTCCTCAGGTTTTCTTTTTAAAATATAACAAGTCAAAGTTAAACGAATGGTAAAAGAGACCTTTGACTAATGTAGTTTTAGTGTTCTGTTGAGATTTGACTATATAGATTACTTTTTGACTTAAAATTAAAATAGATAAATCTATATGACACAGGGCAGTTTTCTCAGATCCTCTCATGTATCATTATGTAATAAGAGGGCGCAACTCATGAGCAATAAGTGTTGTGTTCTTTATTCTGAATTTCAGTCTCCTGAGAGTGCAGATCGATTGACAGTCGGCTGAAGGGTGATAAACCAAAGCTTTCCATGACTAAAATCAGGAACAAAACAAGAAAGTCCACTATCCTGACTTGTTTTAAGATAGTACTTGAAGTCTTAGTTGGCGTAATAAGACAAGTGAAGTAAAGAAAGGGATGTAAGAGGAAAGAAAGGACTCAAACTATCCTCATTTGTGAATGATATGATTCTATATATACATAAAAACCTACAGAATGCAGAAGAAATCCCCTACACCTGATAAACAAGATCAGCAAAGTTGTAGGATACAAAGTGAACATGGAAAAAAGAGCCTTTCTCTATACCAACAATTAATTTACCAAGAAAGAAATCAGGGGATAATACCATTTACAATAGTCATAAAAGTCTTGGAATCTAGAAAGTGGAAGACTTCTACAACAACTTCAAAATACTGTATAGAGAAATGAAGAAGATACTGAAAGATGGAAGAAACCTCTACTAACATCCACAAATGTATAGGACTAATACTGTAAAAATAGTCACACTGCTAAAAGCCACCTACAAATTCTTTACGATATCCATAAAACTTCGAATTCAATTCTTAATGGAAAAGTAATCTTAAATTTCACTTGGAAACATTTAAAAAAACAAAACACAAAAAAACCCGGGATAACCAAAAACTATCCGAAAAAGCAAGCAAGCAAGCAAGCAAACAAACAAACAAACAAGCTACTTGCTGGAATTAATAGCACCCTGGATTTTAAGTTACACTACAGAGCTACAGCATAAAGGCAATATGGTACTGGGTACTGGCTTAAACACAAACACACTGATCAACAGAAAAGAATTGAAGACCCCTTAAAATAAGATCACATTCCAACTGTCTCCTGATTTTGGACAAAGAGACCAACAATTTATATTACAAGAAAGACAGCATCTTCAACAAATATTGCTGGTCAAACTACATATAGAATAACAAAACTTGATCCTTATCTCTTGTCTTATACAAAACTCAGCTCCAAATACATCAATGCCATCAACAAAGAACTTTAAATTGATAGAGGAGAAAGTAAGGAATATGTTTGCGCTCATTGGCACAGGAAAGGACTTTCTTAATGGGAAACCCGATAACAAAGGCGCTAAGACCAAGAATGAAAAGGTGGGATCTTATGAAACCAAGTAGCTTTTGCACAGCAAAGGACAACTTCATCTGAGTGAAGAGCCAGCCTGAAGAATGGGGAGACTCTTCATGAGATACACATCTGACAGAGGAATGGAATCTAAACAAAACAAAACTAGACATTAAGGAAGTAAGCCCTCTATCCCGAGCTTTTTTCCCCCACCGGCAAGAACACACTCGGGACAACCTAAAGCTTTATTGCTTCTTCAGGAGGGAAGACCCCGAACCGGAAAATGGCGCTGCTTATATAGCCTGCAGTGTGATGTTTCAGCACCTGATGTGGCATGACAGCACCTGATTCGTTGCTCGCCCATCACCCCATTACTATGCCCCGAGATGGGCAGTGACTAGGCGTGAATTCACTCTTGCACTTGTGCATAAGGCTTGTTTACTAGTTAGGCACAGCAGAGGCCAGCACCATCTTAAAATGGCGATTGCTCACGTCACGGCTCTCCACAGCCCTCAATTAGAAATGGATCATGGAACTAAGGGGAGAGGAAAGATGAGGTGCATACAGCCGAGAAACGACTTTAAAACCTGTTCAACTTAGGGAAAACAAATTAAAATTACTTTGCTTTGAGTTTTCCTTTGCTTCAGTCAAAATGTCTAGAATTAAAAACAAAGCAAGCAAGCAAACAACAAAAGAAAAACCGAATAACATATGCTGGTGTGGATGTGGGGAAAGAGAAACATTTAGTCACTGTTAGTGGAAGAAGTACAAACTGGTACAGACACTAAAGAAGTGTAGAGCTTCCCAAAGCTTAAAATGGATCCCCACGACCTATGACTCTTGAGTGTATAACCAAAGGACTCCATATTTTACTGTAGCAATACCCATTCATCAGTATCAATTGCTGCTCAAGATTTTTAATAGACAATAAATAGAAACAGCCTAGAAATACATCGAGTGATGAATAGACAACAAAATGAGGTATGTTTAGACAATAGAAAAATATCCACTCATTAAGAAACACAAAAATTATGAAATTAAAGATAAATGGATGGAGCTGGATACAATTACTCTGAGTGAGGTATCCCAGATGCAGAAAGGCAAATGTCACATTTTCTTTCATCTGTGAATGTTAGCTTTGAATCTTCAGATATGTGTGTTTCATTTGGAATACCCACAGAGGTCAGATAATTTATAAGTGACCATGGAGAAAGGGTGGATTTAAGGAAAATAAGATAGACTTGATTGCGTTAAAAAGAATAGCAAAACAGGCAGGGCTAAATGAGTTCAGAAATGGAAGGGCATGGGAAAGAAGGAACTATATGGAGGGATAAAGATTCTTTAAAAAATAAAGGCTTGTGGAATCTTACTACTGGAGAAGTTTTCTAAAACATATACAAATTAAAAGAGTTTAAATGAAGTCACTCTAAGTGGTGATTTGAATGAGAACAGCCTCATAGGCTCATATTGTTGAATACTTGGTTCCAAATGGGTGGAGTTGTTTGGGAAGGATTCGGAGGTATAGCTTTGTTGGAGTAGGTGTGTCACTGGGAGTGGGCTTTAAGGTTTCACAGGACAAACCATTCCCAGTCTCTCTCTCTCCCCCTCCCCCTCTCCCCCTTCTCCTCCCCCCTCCCCCTGCTCCTCCCTCTCCCTCCCCCCCTCTCCTTCACCCTCTCTCTCCTTGCACTCATGAGGTTGTTCTTAAGATATGATTTTTCAACTGCTGCCTCAGTGCCATATCTGTCTTCCATATTTCACAACACTAAGTTCATGAACTCTAAAT
The DNA here is from genome assembly GCF_000001635.26 of Mus musculus. Taxonomy (NCBI): domain Eukaryota; kingdom Metazoa; phylum Chordata; class Mammalia; order Rodentia; family Muridae; genus Mus; species Mus musculus. The sequence continues at coordinate 83,878,867 of NC_000084.6, read as the reverse complement.
CTCTGAAACAGTAAGACCCAAATTTTATGTGTTTTTGTTTGTTTGTTTGTTTGTTTGTTTGTTTTTTTACAACTTACCTTGGTCATAATGTTTTACCAGAATGATAGATAAGTTAACTAGGACATACTATAGCAGGGCAACAATGCCCCAACTCATCAGTATACAGCTATAAATGAAAATCTAAGGACAGACAGGGGTTAACTTATTTAGAGTTGTTGGCCAGTGAGATCCCATAGGCCCTAAACATTATAAGCTATTGCCAATACTCTTAGATACGCTCCAGAACTTGACAGTAAGACTCTATTGCTGAAGACGTCACATATGTTAGACACAGAGCACAGAGAAAAATCAAGCTGTAGTGGCCTGGACACCTCATCCCTGCTGGTTAGTTTTTGTAGTGCTTGAAGATTCTGTGCATGCCAGGGGAGGAGAAAAACAACCACCAGTCTCACTGTCTTGGTGAGTTTTTGTGTCCACTTGGCATAAGCTAGAGTCATTTTGGAAGAGGAAATGTCAATTGAGAGAATATTCCTACCAGATTGGCCTGTGGATAAATCTGTAGTACATTTTAAAAGTTAGTAATAGATGGGAGAGTGAGGGTACGGATCATGGTGAACAGTGCTACCCCTGAGCTGGTAGAACCAGTTCTCTAGGAAAGCAGGTTGAGCAAGCCATGGGAGCACTCTAGTAAGCAGCACTCCTCCATGACCTCTACAACAACTTTTGTCTCTAGTTCCTGCCCTGTTTGAATTCCTACCCTGGCTCTCTTCAGTAGACGGTGGTCCAGGATATATAAGCCAAATAAACCCTTCCTCCTCAAGGTTTTTTTTTTTGGGGGGGGGGTGTCATGGAGTTTTATTACAGAGATAGGAATCCTAAGTAAGGCACTTACCCAGCTGTAAACTGTACAAGCTACAGTAATTGCCAGCCTGGCAAGATATGCCCACTGGCATGATAATGGCACCAATGTTTAGGGAGTAACCAATCACTTTCTGATTGAGCTTAAGACCTACTGAAAATTGAATTCCACATAAGGCACTATTATTGGTGTCAAGAAACATGTGCCCAGATAGGTCATAGGCCCCAGTGGAGGGCCTACGGTTACTTTGCTAAATGAGCATAGTAGTAAATTAAATCCTAATGACTTATTGTTATATCCACAGATTAATACACCTCTTAATCCTCATCAAAGAAGCTTTTTTTTTTTTTTTTTTTTTTTTTTTTGCAGTAGCTGGCATAGAGATCCGTAATTGGTGAAGGTGCCAAGAATAAAAGAGTGTAGAGTAAAAGCAACATCGATATCACACCCTGTCCTCACCAGGCTCAGGGCTCATCCTGGAAGAGGAGACAGAAATGTTAAGACTCAGAGGTGCCCACGGGAAAACAGTGTTTTCTGCATACACTCTGCCAGTTGTACGTACGAACTCATAGTAGTCATGGCAGCATCCACAAGATCCATGCAAGCTCAAGCCAGACACAAAGACCTCAGTGAGGAAAGCCCCAGCTAAGGAGCAATGGGCAGTTGACAGCTGTGAGGAGGTGTGACCCTGGGGGGTTTGACCACACTCTAGTAAAAGCCACACAAGGGTATGTGGGCAGCACAAACTGTACTTGCTGGGTCAGAAAAAAAACGGACACACTTGCGTGGGTAGGGAAGCAGGGTGGAGCTGGAGAAGGGTGAATATGAGCAAAATGCATTGTATACAATTCTCAAAGAACTAATGAAAAACGAGACAACCCCCTTAAACACAGATACACAGACACACACAGACACACACAGACACACACAGACACACACACACACACACACACACACACACACACTCCATCAACAGTAGCTGGTTCAGGACATAACCTTGATAATGAGAGAAGTCAAATTTCACAGCAAGGTAAGAAGACACATGCAGCAAAGCAGACATGACATCCCCACTTAAGCATCCCCAAGAACTCGCTGATACTGTTTCAACAAATGGAAAAATAAACCCATAAGACTTCTTTAAAAGAAACTGATGAGTGAAAACTTTGGGATGGCTCCTGTGTGACCTAAGTGACCATTTTAGGTTCAGAACCCAGCTGGTTCTGAGAGAAGCTGGGTCAGCTGCCTCACCAGAGAATTAAGCTGAGGTGCCGGATATGCTCAGCTGCCCTTCTCTCTCAGAGCCGCTCCCGTGCTACACATTAGCATTTTAATAGTCTACCTGCTAATAGGCTTCTAGCCTTGAGACACTCAAGTATTGAGGCAAAAGGAGAAAGATATGATTTCCTAATGTAGCAGAAGTCTTGATTCTGATTCTGTTGTGAAGAGGTGGGGTTAATGGTTTTAATTATTGTCAAAACACCTGGAGTTGTCTCTGCACTACCAAGGCAAGCTCTAGGCACTGTCTTAAATGCCAGTCTTCAGCATACAACTTTGGCTATGAGTGTTTTATTCTGTATACCATTCACAGATGAGTAAGACTTTTAAAAAATTCAATTAAAATAAAATACACTCAGTAAGATCTGTGGGGTTTGATTCGGTCATGCTTTAATATTATAGAAGAGTCATGAAAGAGGATTTGTAGGGATGGAAGGTGAGGCGGGTTTTGTACCAGGCCGAGGAGAACATGGTAAAAGACAGTGTCTGGAGTTATGGGTGTAATTTATTCTTTCTTTTACTTTGCCCTGTGTTTGTGTTTAGAGGTGTTTAGAGGCTGCTATCCAGTGATTGATTAAAGTAAAATTGAGTTGGGGAAGATGGTGCAGAAAGAGATATTGGGGTCCATCTCAGACCCAATGGTTGTAGATCTCCAGGATCTGCCTGTTCTAATACAGTATACCAGTGGTTGCAAGATGCTACAGGTTAGAAGAAAACTCAGGAGGCATCTTAAAAGCGTCCCGAGAGCAGGAAGGATCCTAGCTCCCTCCACAGGGTTTTGGGATGCTCTGGAGGCTCTTGGGCTCTTTCACACACGGTGAGCTCAGAGAATCTCTCACTCTACACATGTTGAGCAGGAAGCATCCTGATTTCAAATGTGGCTAACTTAAGTACAATTAAAAACAAAAATCTAGGAAAAGCAAAGCAACACACAAACAAAAGTAACCTTAGGCCCCACAAAGAACCTGCAGAAATATTAGATGCAGTCGCTAATGTCCAAGTCCTGCAGCATTGTGTGATAGTAGAGTTCCAGAGAGATGTGTTGCTAGCTTTCATGTAAACTTGACACATAGGCGGCAGTCATTTTGGAAGACAGAACCTCAATGGAGAAAATGCCCCTGCTGGATTGGCCTGCAAGTAAGCCTGTGGTACATTTTTTTTTTTAAATTAGTGATTAATGTGGGAGTACCTAGTTCACTGTAGGTGAGGCCACTCCTTGGCAGATGGTCCTGATGTGTATAAAAAGAGCAGGCAGAGGAAGCTCTGAGGAGAAAGTCAGTAAGCAACATTCCTCCTGAACTCCCCCATCAGTTCCTGATTCCAGGTTCCCGCATTGAGTTCCTGCCCGACTTCCTTGGTGATGCACTGTGACGTTGAGATGTAAGCAAAAGAAACAGCTTTCTTCCCCAGGCGCTTTTGGTCAGGGTGTTTATCACTGCAGTAGAAATTTAACCAAGACAAAAGCTGTCTTTCAGAAAGGAGGTTTCATTAACTTGGGAAACAGCAGATGAAACATGATGCACAATGGTACATTGGGGGATTTGCCTCTGGGGTTCCAAGTTGCTGGCTGTGCATAGATCGCCACCCCAGTCATGCTGTCAGCGTCTGGGGTGGTGACACTGGGCTGTGGGATCTCTGTGGTCCTTAAGAAGGCCAGCTCACTCTCTGGCATGCATTAATGAGGAAGGTGAGATCAAACAGCTTTGTTCTTGTTTTACTCTCTGTCAGCTCAAGGTCCGGCTAGGACTCAAGAGGAATGACAAGGTAGGTCTAAATCACTTCAAGCAAGGTCTTTTGAGCTAGATGCCCAGTTCCACACAGGCTGGGGTCATCAGAGAAGCCTTAGAGTCAGCCATCCACCATGTCTAGGAGAGACTAACCTTGTATCAAGCATGGAATCCATCGCATGTTTACAAACTTCTTTACTGCTGGGCCCTATTTTCCAGCTTTATTTCATCTGCTTCAATGATTAATCTTGTGAAATACCAAACCTTTTGTAGGATCTGGACAATCCCACTCAGGCAACACTAACATTTTAGTGTTTTTATGCAAGTTACATGAACTCCCGAATGTATCTTAGGAACCAGTGATGTTCCCTAGGGTACTCTTTGACTTCTACTCTTTGACGTTTACTCTGACAGTGGTGGCCATGGGAATAAAGTAACCACAGTGGTAGAGCTCAATAACAAAAATCAAAGAGCTCAGACTAGGTTTCCTGGTGAGGCACTGAAGTGCCTAGATAACCAGCTAGAGCTGCCCACACATTAGGGCCAAAAGAGATCATCAGGATACTTGAATAGGACAAGCTGATAAGCATCTATAGGAAGTTCTAGGATTTCAGTTTCAGAATATCAATTTAAAATAGTTATCTTGGCTCTTGATTGCAGAGGTTTTAGTCTGGTTTGTGGTTGGCTGGCTCCATCTTTGGGCATGGGGAAGAAGAACATTATGGTGATCATGTTGGTGGGGATGTATGGAGGTATGGTAGGGCAGAGGTTGCTCAACTCATGGTGGCCAGGGCCAGAAAGGAGGGAGGGATGTAGGAATGGAGAGAGAGAGAGAGAGAGAGAGAGAGAGAGAGAGAGAGAGAGAGAGAGAGAGAGAGAGAGAGAGGAGATGAAGGTGGAGGAGGAAGCAGAAAGATAGAAAATAGAGGAGGAGGAAAACAGAGACAGAGACAGATGACAGAGGGAGGAAAAGAGTAGGGATAGGAAGTAATGAAGTTTAGTTTACATTTTGTTGCTTTGATAATCACTATAACCAAAAAGCTCTATAAAATAAATCAAAATGGTTTCTTTCAGCTTGCACTTCCAGGTTACAGAGCATCATTGTGGAGAGCGAGGGCAGGATTTAAGGTGAAGCCACACAGTAACACACTAATACTGTCGTACTTTCTGTCTTACTTACTGGCTCATGCTTACTTAGTTGTTTTTATACAGCATAGGCCTACTTGCCTAGGAGATAGTGCCACCCATAGAGGGCTAGGCCCTTCCATGTAAGTCATACCACAGGCCAATGTGAGCAAGATAATTTTTTTTAACTGACATTTCCTCTTCCTAGGTGACTGTAGGATCTTAAACATGGACATAGAAAACAACCAGGACACATGCCCTCAAAGGCATGTTTTCATTCCCCCAACTAGACCCTGCCTCCCACACATTTATCATGTGTCAATCTATCCCTTTCTAGTACCTATAGCATCCTGTCACCTCTCAGTAGAGCCACCATCAGGGAGCCATGCCCTTAGCACATGAGCCTGTGGGAACATTTCATATCCAAACAGTGACCCTAAGAGACATGAGAACAAAAATTCTTTCTAGAACTTGCACACGCACATTGGGAGCAGCAACACTCTTCGTGAATGCCACTAGATGACGGTCAGACACTTGGTGCTTGTCCTGTAATATTTACCAGCCACAGAAAGGAATGGAAGAGGGAGCTGGATACATGTGATAGGGTGTGTGACCCAGTCAGTATGAAATCCTGAGCAAGTTAACTCAGGAAGAGGGCAAAGAAGAGGAGCTTTTAGGGATGGGAAGGTGAGAGTAAGGAGTAGATGACCAAGGGGCATGGGTGGCTTTACAGGAGATGAGGTTACCCTAAAATCAGAGAGAATCGTGGCTACTCCACTTCGAGATTATATTAAGAATCACTGAATTGAACGCTTTAGGGTAAATTTTATGGTGTATAAATTATACCTCAATCTGTTGTTAAAGAATGATTCGGCCCTTGTTTGATTAAAATAGGGCTAAGGAGTTAAAAAGACCAAGTTCTTAGCAGTTGGGCTCAATAAGTTTTACTATCTTATCATATCAGTTATAAAAATTAAAATGATACACCTAAAAATGTACAAATGCTATTTTTTTCCACAAATTTCAAAATATGGAGCACCCACCCCTTAGGAACATTGACTACTGCTTGCCCATCTGCAGACATGCAGAAGTCTTCATGATTGTGCAACCTGCTTCCAAGCAGAACCATCTCCAAGGCCACTATCACCACGGAGCGCATGGGCGACTCTTTGTACTCTGTAGCAGTCAGCTGTTCTTGACTCCAGGGACAACTGCAGGGAAACACCTGGCAATTTCCCAAACTGTTGATTCTAGAAAGTTCCTTCTTCCCATTTTACCCCATAGTTCCTGCCTTTCATTTTTTTTTTCTTTATCTACCCCTTCATGGAATGTTGATCAAATGAGGTTTGATTCGTGTTCCAGAGCTTTCCTACAAAGGTGGCAACATGAAACACAACCTCCAACCATGCACGCATGAATTTTAACCGCATACGGCCTCATCTCTTGGGCCTCCCAGAGAGACTAGGTCAGAAACACATCATGATCTCTTGTCATGATGACGCTTCTTCAGCTTCAAGGCAGACAGACAGCCCTGGCTGTTATGGCTTATTAATAACTGGCTCTGTTCATGCTCAGAGGTTTAACAGCCCATTGGTGTGTTCGTCTAGAAACTGGATTTCTTAGGGAGAGGGTGGATGGGGTTCATGTGGTGCTTAATGTGGGTGGAAGCAGCTGGTGCCAGGAATGGAGGAGCCCTGGAAGCAGCTTTCCTGCTTGTGGTTCTTCAAAGAATGCCCTGTGTCCCTATACTACTGACTTTTCTTTGATAGCCTTTGAGATTCTAACACCAAAAAGATAGAAGAGATCCACAGAGTATATTAAATGTGGAGAGCATGGAAGGTCTCTCCATCCTTGAACCCCTCAGGAGAGGGCTGGCTTCCTTCATGTAGCTGATGAAAAAGTTGGCCCCTTTCTTTGTTTTCCTCATGCCTGATTTCTACCTGGCACAGACCACTTGCCTGAGGTGTTGGAGATTTGGCGTTGCCATGTCTCTGTGGCTTTCTCATCCAGCTCTTCTCAAGATCTGGGCTTCATAACAGAAGGCCAGGAGATGATACTAATATTTAGACAGCAAGGCTCAGCTCCAACCCCTCATGGTTTTCCTCGGCTTCTGATGACTTGAATATCAACTACTGAAATGCAGAGTGTTACAGGGACTTCAAGTCTCCTTGCCACCTTTCCGCACAAAATCACACAACCAGGTTTTGAATTATTCTGTGAGGACAAGGTACATTTTCCTTAAGACTGCAGAACTTAAGCCTTTAAAATGTTGAGAGAGGGGTGGGTGTATTACTTAGGGGGTAAACGTATCCACTGTGCAAACATTGGGATTGGAGTTCAGATCTCTAGCACCTGCCTAAGTGTCCAATGGGTGTAGTATCCTACCTGTAATTCCAGAACCAAGAAGACAGGGACAGTATTCTCAGGCATGTTGTGTCACCAAGTCCTGGGTTTAAGTGTTAGACTATAGCTAGATATATAAGGCAGAAAGCAATTGGGGAAAACTCCCAATGTCAACCTCTGGTCACGATGTGGACAAACACATTCACATATATATCTACCCCATGTGCACACCCACATATATGCCAACATACACACAGACACACACACACACACACAGACACACACACAGACACACACACAGACACACACACACAGACACACACACACACACACACACACACAAAACCCTTTAAAAACTTGAGCTAGCGAGGTAGCAAAGAGAATGACAAGAATCAGACAAAGCTAGGCTTCTCCCTTTGTCTCGTCTTCATGTCAGCAGCTCTGGTGGAAGCCCTTGTAAGTGCACAGGGCCACGGAGGGCCACAACAGGGCATCTATTTATTTGGCAGTTAATGGGGTAGAAGGGGACTTCCAGGAATTTCATCTCAGCACCTCTCACTTGCTAATATATGGTTGGGTTATGAACTTCCCTCTAAGAAGCTGTTGATCATCCTGACACGTGTGCAAATGGGAAGTCCACACAGTGATGTCAGTCACCGGAACACACACGGCTCAGCGATGGGTGCCTTTTGCCTCCGCTGCTCCAGAAAGGGGGGCAGCGTGTCTCTTGGCAGGCAGATAGCATCCTCTTACCGTGGTTGCTTTGCAGATATGGCTGACACGTGGCAGGCTAAAGTCAATGCCTCTGTGAGAGAGGGTCTCTTTGTAGGTGCACACTAGCCTCATGGGCAGACTCTACATGCTTGCACAGAAAGAGAAAAAGCTGAATTTGGGGTCCTAGACAAAACTATAGGAGCCTGTTTAACATGGTGTCTGAAGGACTGGCTCAGGCTATGTCACTGACCTGTGTTCTAGACCTGGAAAGGGAGTCATCACCATCTCTACAGTGGGGACAATACTTCCTTGCAGGATACCGGATGTGGAAACTGCCTTAGCCAGGTCAAGAGAGGAGATGGCCTGAGATTGGGTTTGTGCACTGTGTGGGTGTGAAGAACATCACCTCCAAGAGCCAGAGCCAGAGAGTGCTTTATCAGAACACACGAAAGCAGGAAGTTCCCTAGTCTTACAGGGGTCTAGAGATGCACAAAACCCATGGATCTAGGTTGGGGAGGGGTTTCCGTCTCTCTCCTGTGTCTCCTTCCAGAGAATCATGTTTAAGCAATTTGCCCCAGTGGGTAGGAGCTATTCTGCGTGGATGAGGAGACACTGTTGTGGCTGGTTATGCAGGGGTTAGCAGCAGTGACCACGGAGACCCCCACCTGGTGACAGTGATGCCAGGGAGTCAAAGTGCTATGGTGGCAGCTGGCAGTATGGCCTTTATGAAGGGCCCTGGGGTTCATCAGATACTTATGCAGCTCAGTTCTGCATCACTCCTACGCACAGGGGCAAATTGTTTCATCATGATTCCCATTCTGTGGGAATGCAATGCTTACATACCAATAGCCCAGGCTGTGGGACTGAAGGCAACCCAAGCCTTAAAACAAGCTCAGTCTCCCTGGATGAAAGTAAAGGGCTGTTCTAAGTGCTCTCACAAAAGCATCTGAATCTGGGGTCCTAGACAGAACCACAAGAGCTCGTTTCCTTGGGGAAATGTTGAGTGGGGTTTCTTAAGTCCAACATTAGTATCCACAGGAGTCAGCCTTTTCTTTGATTGGATTTCAAGGAGTGTCACCAACTGTTCACCACATGACTTCAGGGATGCTTCTGTGTTCTTTCCTACATCATGGGCAGAGAGATGGGTGGCCAGAGTGAAGCAACTCTGTGGGAACTGTCACTGTGAGGTGAGTACTGGTGGCTGGGATGAGATGGCTGATTCTCAGAGTCCCTTAAGCCTCATCCCGTAGGGACTAAAGATGGAAGTGCATTCTAATTCCAAACAGCTTTTTGAACTACCTGGAGCTGAGGAACTGAGTCAAGGCAGTCTAAAGTCCAGTGGGTTTTCAGATACTTAATTTCAAAGATATGGGAATAGCACTGCAACATCTCTCACCACATCCAGTACATCTGCTGAAACCTTAAATATGAGTGTGGTAAGCAAGGTTTGTTCTGCAGAAGGAAGAATGTGCCAATACAATGCTGGTGTGAGCCATAGTCTATCAGGTGAGGGCACTATGGTTTGAAAGTGAAATGTCCTCATTGGCTCCTGTGTGGAAACTCTTCGTCCCCAAACATGGCACTGTTTGGGAAGGCTGAGGAGCCTTGGTGGAGGAAGTTGGTCACTGGGAACATACCTTGACTGTGTCAAGTTAGTCTGCTTCCTTACCATGAGCTGCCTCACGATGGGCTCCGTCCCTTCAGACTGGAAGCCAAGATAAAGTCTTACCCTACCTAGACAGACAAGTGTGTGCCCACAGAACTGAGAAGGTCAACTTACACAGCAGAACCCAAAATTCATTTGGTGACCGTCTTGGGTGTCTTCTACCCACTTTCTTGTTCCTCATTCTCTTCTGCCTCTTGTCCTTCTGTCCTTCTGTCCAGGTTAAGTACCCTTTTTCTTAAAGCTGCCAGCATCTTCCATTCTCTGCCGAAGTCTTTAGGACAAGACAAGAACACGGATAACTCATGAGAAGTGTGTTATGAGAAGCGTGCCACTCACTGGTGAGAGGGGCATTAAACAGTGCTTGTTGTGGTTAGAAGAGCACTCCAGCCATATGTAGGTGTTTAAAGTAACATTTGTTCATTTCTATCATGTCACACTTCAATCTTCCCGTATCACCCAGGCTCCTCCCATGCTTATTATGTGATGTACAAATGAACGACCTCACAATTTATGGACCAAGTAACATGGCTAATTAACAGTGGCCTCTTTCAGTCTTAGCCGAATTATCCCTTGCATTCTCCGTGGGCCATCTCTAGATAGTTCCTAGGTGGGAGATCTTACTGTGGCTGCACTGGGGAATCTCGGTACTTTGCTTAAGCCTTGGTGATGGCCCAAGGGCCTTTGTCTTTAGTTTCCTCTCTCAGTTTCTCACCCAACCAGACTCCCCAGAGCTCCCAGGGACTAAGCCATCAACCAAGGAGTATACATGGCTCTAGCTGCATATGTAGCAGAGAATGGTTTTGTCAGGCATCAATGGGAGGAGAGGTACTCGGTCCTATGAAGGCTCAATAGTTTAGGAGAATCGAGGGTGGGGGAGGTGGGAGTGGGTGTGTGGGTAGAGGAACACCCTCATAGAAGCAGGGGGAGGGCCGATGGGATAAGGGGCTTCTGGGATGGGGGGAAACTGGGAAAGGGGATAAGATTTAAAATATAAATAATGAAAATATCCAATAAAAAATGAGAAACTCCATTTCTGTCTCCTGGCGAAAGCTTGTCTTGAATCTGATGTAGATTTCTCCAGCGCACGGTTGTGTTCACTTTGGGATGAAGAGGACAGTTCTCAACAGGTGTGAGTTCCACTAAGCGGGGTGGACTCCCCTCTGCCTGTGGTTTCTTGTGCTCAGTTGGTACACAGTGGTACAGAACCCTGGCTTCCATGGAACAAATCAGCATGACAGAGACCAGGAGTGAGAAGGAAGAAATCTTCTAACTTCGAGCTCCAACTCATAGTGCTTTGTAGCTTTTTTCTTCCCTGATCGAAGAGTCTAGGTTCTGCTTGAATTCTGACCCTCAGTATTGTTTGGTACAGTATATAACTACAATGTCCATGTAGTACTCACACCACCAAGCATTACTTAGAGTCCACTCCTTGAATAGAACACTGCTGTACTCAAGTAATCCTCAGATAGTGACTAACTATAGGCATATATTTTTCACAACCTATTTTCATAATGGGTTCAACTGCCCCTCTAGCCTACCACCCACCAGGGGTAGTGGAAAAGAAAGGTTATTAGGAGTAGCCCAGTTCCTTAATATTTCCTTAACAAGTGGAGACTGCAAGTCATACAATACCATAGCCTCTTTACAATGCTCTAAATCTTGAATTTCTATCAGATGCCAGGTCAACTCATTGTAAACTTCTCCACCATCATGAGCTGCATATGCTGCATAAAGACTGGGAAGGCTGAAGATGGCCTTGTAGCCCCAAGCAAATCCTCTGGTGGAGCACTTGGTTGCATATTACCCATTGTCCCTGTGCCACCTTCCCATTCTTCCAGGCTCCTTATGTCACTGAGGTGCTTTGTGTACTTGGGAGTGAAAGTCTGCGGGACAGGGCAGGGTGGCGATTTACCTTCCAGCCCAGGTTGTTTCCACTTTTATCCTGTGGTACATTCCTGTTCTCTGTCACCAAGTCTGAACTCTGTTCTCCTCCTCCCAGAGCTTCTTAATGCCTTCCAAGCGTTTTGACTTCTGTTTGTAAACTCGCTACACGCATAGTCAACTCTGCCATTCTTCCTAATGCAAGAGAACTGAGTGAACTTTCTAAGTATTCAGCTTCCCCACCCTTAACCTTTTTCAAAATGTTACACATGAAGACTACAAAGCAAAAGCAGAAAACATTCTCCGGGGAACACAGTAGGAGACCACCCAGCTGTAGTAGCTGCCATCTTGCCAACATCCTTAGGCAACGTTGCTAACCCCTCATCGTCTGCTGTTACCTCTACCACGTTAGAAGCAGAGTTACCCATGATGCCTAAGCCATGTTGGTGGCCCTCGTAGGTATATATTTTTCACAACTTATTTTAGTAAGGGTTTAACCTCACCTCTTGCCCACCACCCACCAGAGGTAGTGGAAAAGAAAGGTTATTGGGATACAAAGGAAGTGGACTTGCTTAGAAATAGTTCTTTGGGGGCAATTTCATTTCACTAACAAACACCAAACATGAATCAGCAGCTGCAGTCCAGTCTACTCTACAGATACTGCAGTTCAATCTGGGAAAACACGTGAGGCTCACAAATTGGCCTGAATTCACGGAAGCTGCAAGAAGCCACAAGAAGCTGCAGGAATCTCAGGAGAAGTTTTCTGGCAAGTTTCTCTCTACAAGGTCCCCACAAGTGAAGCTCAGACAGCAATTCAGTATAAGGTGAACCAATCCATGGGTGTGGTCAGCAAAGGCTAGTGAAGTGGAGCAAAGGGAACTGAAGCTCCTGCTGTCTGTGTGGTCATATTTATATGCTTTCTGAACATCAGGCTTCCTTTCACGTGTTTGCTATAGTAAAACATTTCTTCACCTGTCTGCCCTAGCAAAACACCATTATAACCTAACTGGGTCTCCAAAGAAACCAGTCTTCCACTTTAACTAACCATGGGAAGTTCTTAGTTATGCCTGGGTACCTGCTCCAAACCTGCTTTGCAGTCAGACGGAAGCCCTGTCACCTCCAAATAGTCTTACTGGCCACTGTCTTAATGTCTGCCCTCTTTGTTCTTGGGTTACGAGAATATTCTGGCAGGACTACTCAGTTGTCCTGTGTAAATCCCCACTGAAGCCCAGTCTCTTGAGAAAGTTTTCTTGGTTTTCCAAGAGGCAGCTCTTTTGACTTCTGGGGCCCATATCTGCATCTGGGACCCAGCCCACCAATGGGATTCCTGTTCTCAACTCTAAGCGGGTGAGCCAAGACCCTTGTTGTCTTAATTCACTTACTGTGTGAACTTCCTTCACTAAGTGGAGCCCTAGGAAATAATTTATTCTGATGGGTTCAGACCAGAAGTGGGGCCAGAGACAGCCCACTTCCCTGGGGGGGGGGCGGGGATTCTCAGTATCATCTCTGCAAAACTAGAGACTTCAGTTTGACACTAGAATTAGAAGTTTGCATGGAAGACCTGCAGAAGTGGACTCCTTGGGTGTAACTTTCTCAGTCATACTTCTTTTAATTTCTTATTTATTTATTTATTGCTGCCTTTAAGTCTTAAAACGGAGAAATGGACAGTTTCTTTGAGGAGAAAAGAGAAACACACAAATTTAATTTTTGTGTAGGTAAAATGTTCCTACAATGTAAGTTAATAAAATTAGCTCAAGAGCAATTGTGATAACCTAAGTACCATGTAGTTAAATATAATTTGCATAATTCCAGGATAGGACATGTTTAAGCTTTGATAAAAAAAAAAAAACTCAATAAGATCAGCATTTATTGTTTTATTTTTTGATTGCTTTTGAAAGATTATATTGGTATTGCTTTGTATGAATAGGTCTCCTTGAGTAAATTATGATCAAAATTCAAAGCCATCATAAATTAAATGTGTTTTTTCCCGCTTTGGTATACAAGACTTTCCATTAAGCTAGCCCCATATAATATACCTTGGATGTGTTCAAGAAAGCCCTGTAAATTATAGTAAGTATTTAAAATGGTAAGTAGACATTGGGAAAGGCCACATTAGGATTAATGAATGAAGGGGCCGATACTGAAAATGCACTTGTAAATAAATAACATGCAAAGGAAAGATGGCACATTGTTAGGTTAGAGTTACAAGTAGAGCAAGACTATAAATTGCAGGGTGGCAGTGGAGTGTTTGCCATGGGGCTCCAGTGTCTTGGTAGTGGCTCTAATTGCTTTCTAGCCCAAACTTCTCCTCTTCATTTGTCTGGGTTCACCTCTGAGATTTCCCCCTCATGTCTTCTCTTGAGAATGAAGAGGTACCTGAGTTTTCTATGTCAGCTGTGAATTCCCTTCCTGTCCTCCTTTAGTGAGTAGCTGTGGACATGGCAGGGAGAGCTGGTTTGGTAGGAAGGTACTGCCTTCTCTCTCAGTACTCCAAGACTCAGTGACCTAGTGATGGAAGCTGATGTCAGGGGACATGTGATTTGGGACAAGGTGAGACATGGGACAAGGAATGAATACACAGCAGCAGTGTAGTCTGAGAGAGAGAGAGAGAAAGCCCTTCCTAGATGTTCATGTTCTCTAGTGTCCAGGGGACTGTATTTCAATGATGCAATGTGCAAGACTGGTTAGATTTTTCTACCCACTAAAGAAGACGGCTCCAAGTCAAACCACTAGATATACTTATTCAGAACATTGATGAGATGCACCCTTCCAGCAAGTGAAAATCCCTGAGCGCAGGAGTAAAGGCTCCATTTTCTATCATAGGAAAAGTAACAATGCCGGAGGAAAAGTTCAAGTCGTGGGATAATCCGAGAGTGAGCTGATGTTATGAGGAAGCCATGGGATTTCAGATGGAAAACGATGCTTAGTGTACCTTGTCTGGAGAGCTGGGTAAGGCTGTACTAGAATAACCACCCTCTGATACAATATGAAATCTGGAAAAACTATAGAAATAAATTCTGGAGGTGTTGGACAATGTGGTCAGGCAGGCAAACCTGGAAAGGACTGGACTCCCAGGTGAGGAGAGAGCACTGGGTGCTTGCAGCCTTCACTTGCTTGTTTGTGATCTCGCATGAGGATGCTTATAGATTGTGTTGGGTGGGTAGCACATGAGGAGAGATAAGAACTTTCATTGGTTTGATCATTGAGTGTCATTTGGGACTAGCCGAGGTTGGAAATGATGGGGATAATGAAAATTAAGGGTAGGGAAAAGGTAGCCCCTCTATCAATGTATAAGCTTCTGTATGACTATGGTTTGCTAGCATGGTACATATACAGAGAGGTCCCAGTTTCCCAGTGAGAGGCGACACTTGCAAGACACAGAGTAATATCTGCCTGTCCAGGGGACATGGAGTTTGGAGTTCAACTTCAGCTAGTTTGTGTTGCCTGTCTGCTAAAGCAAGCATCGGCATGTTTTAAAGAAACATGATGGAACAGGCATCCACAGCCCGCACTCTAATCAAAGTTCACCTGTAAAACTCTCACAAATAAAGGACAATTATCATTTAAAACATTTAAAATTACTTGCAGAGGAATTCACGGACGTCACCGGAACACAGAAAACTTGACTTCAAGTCATGATAGAGTAACAGCTGATACATATCAGGTGTTAGACCCAGCGGCTAAGGACTCGAAGATAGCATTTATAATTGTTCGAGGATTTAAAGGAAAATATAGTAAGTGGGCAGGCCGGGAATCTCAGCATGGAAAGTATGAAAATATAGGGAACTCTAGAACATGCAACTGAAAAAAGACCAGTGGCTGAGTGGACAGAATATATATAATAAGTTAAGGAAATGTGCAATTGTAGCTGAAATCAGGGCCCCTATGTGGAGTGACTTAAAACCACTCCCGTCAATCACTTATTGATTACAAGTGGAAAAACAAAACTTCACAGCTCAGAATGCCAAGCCATTCCATTTTGACAAGTGGTCAATCTAGCATGGCTGGTGATTGGGAGAGCCACGTGCTTTTGGCTACAGAATGCTATGAGAAGGTCACATTTTTCTGAGAAATCCCTGCAGAAAGAAGGCCCACAAGCTGTTCTTGTGGTGTCTCTAGCCTCATGAGCAGGAGCATTTGCAGTCAGTGAACTGTGGGGCTTCTAGATGGAACAGAAAGCAGACAGTGCCCCAGTTCTGAGAAAGGAGGCCCAGAAGCTGAGCGATGGAGTTATGAATTAGTTCCTAGGACCCTGGTTGGTAGTCGAAAGGGCATCATCAGAGTGTGTGACAGCTTAAATCCTGACTGTGGTGCAGAAATTGTGAAGCATCATCATTGAATGCTCTGAGTGTGACAACTGAACGGCTGTGCAGGAGGAAAGGTCCTGCCAGGCAGTGGTGGCACACGCCTTTAATCCCAGCACTTCAGAGTCAGAGGCTGGTGGATTTCTGAATTCGAGGACAGTCTGGTCTATAGAGTAAGTTACAGGACAGCCAGGGCTACACAAAGAAACCCTGTCTCGAAAAGTGCCCCTGCCACCCTCTTCCCCCAAAAAGAAGGAAAGGTCCTGGTGCCTTGGGAACATAGGCTCAGCTGCTTAGGAGTAAAAGGATACCATGCTGTCAGCTTACCCTCAACATGGAGGTGGGAGTGGGGGTGGGGTGGGGTGGGGGTGGGGGTGAGAGGTGGGAGTGGGGCATGTCTTTCCATCTGTCACAAAATGGAAATTGCTTAATCTGGAGAGGTGACATACAGAAGTTACGACTGGCTTAGTAACTCTCTAAACTATTGAACAACATTTTAAAACAAAAAAAAATATTATAAATAAATAAATAAATTTTATTGGAGCAGCTTTGTTGCCAAAGCAGTGACTTTCCAGCTCTTCCTGTGTCACAAAGGAGCCCTTTTTTTTTCTTGCTAACTCGTCTCCAATCGGCACAACAATCTCTTGGCCTGTCAAAATACTGTTCATACTTTTAAAAATATATTTTTTAATTCTCTTGTCCTTAGTATCCTCTTAGCCTCCCATCCCATTAACCAGGATTTTCTTGGAATTTGCTAAATGAATAAATTTTTAACTACCTTAGAGCAAACTGGAATCTGTTCCAAGCCATCCTAAAATATTTTGATACACAAAACCCTAAAATGTTATATGTACATTGTCAGTGGATAAATGCTTAGGGGTGTGTGTGTGTACACTTATATTCCTGTGGTTAAAAGCATGTGTTTGTGAGTCCATGTGCATGTTGAGGCCAGAAGCTGTCTTTCTCTACTGTGATCTGTGTGTCTTTTGAGACATGGTCTCCCAATGACGCAGGGTCTGACTGATTTGGCAGAATGTCCGGACAGTGAATTCTGGGGATCCACCCTTCTCTGACCCTGAAACATGGGCTGCAGCCCTGTGCTGACCGAGGCTTTCATGTTAAACTCTTTCTTCTCACCTTTCCCCTCCTTCTTCAGGCTTTTCTGTATCTAGTGTGGCGTGTGACATCATTTAGACCAGATGCAAAGGGACATTGGTGCATGGGATATGCTTGACCATATTGCTGATGTTAGTACCTGCAGCGCTCGCCATGCTGACCACAATGGGTGAGCCAGGTGTAGGCGTACTTTTTTGGGCTACTTTATTAGGTTTCTATATCTACCACCCTTCCAAACTGTTTTCCACTCTAATGCCTTCCAACCCCTAACACTAGGTTGGGGAGAAAGAAGCTTAGAGGGGAAAGCGGGCATAGACCTCTTTAGATTATTTCCTGCTGACTAGCAGCATAGCGTTCCTTGGAGAAAGTCCAATCTTCATTTTTAGAATGTTTTAAACTAGCAACCCAGTGACCCAATGACCCAGTGACCCTTGACCCAGTGACTCAGTGACCCAGCAGTCCAACAAACTCTCAACCCAGCAATCCAGCAATCTAATAATCCAGAAATCCAGCAATCCAGCAACACAGCAGTCCAGCAACACAGCAATCCGGCAATAGCAAATGCAGCAGCAGGGACCAGCAGCAGCAGAACGGGATGCCAACAGGCTCTCTCAGGGCTTCCCCCATTTATACCCTCTCCAGAGTCCTCAGAATTCCAAGCGTAAACTATCTGCAGCTGGTAAATATCACGGCCCTCCTAGAGCATGAGACAATCATAGTTAGCGGCTGTGAACGATCTGAAGCAGCCCCATATCTCACACCTGGGACTAAAGCAAAAACATAATCACTTAACAGCAGGGTTTTAAAGAAAGCAGCATTCTCTCTACAACTCGGGATGAGCGGTGTGCACTGGGGGTGCTTATGAGCCCTCAAGATGCTCGTCCTTCTGGAGGTCACCCTCTGTTCTCCACAGGGGTGGCACGATGTAGACCATAGTCACCAAACAGTGTTTATATGCCTAGGCACTCAAGATACCACCTCCACCCTCATGGAACGTATACTTGAGTTCAAACTGCTAGCATCCACATCATCACCATCATCACCACGACCACCACCACCACCATCATCATCATCATCACCACCACCACCACCACCACCACCACCACCACCACCACCATCACCATCACCACCACCATCATCATCACCATCACCATCACCATCATCAATCCAAGTGTGGTTACATGTGCCTACCACCATACTGTTGAAGGAGGCAGAGACAGGAAGATAACTGGGTTTGCTGGCTTCCGGCCTAACTACATGAGAAGACTAGAGGACCACCTCATGTAGCACTCTGAGGAATCCCATTCACTTCTTTTGAGACAGAAGGTTCACTAAGTAGGTCAGGAAGGCTGGCCAGAAAACCCCAGGAATCCTCCTGCCCCAAACTTTCAGGTGCATGCTATCTTGCTTAGATTTTTAATATGTGTAGGTTCTTGAGACTCAAATTTAAGACATGCTGCCTTGGAGACCAGCCTGTTACTTACTGCATTATCCCCACAGCGTGGCTTTAAAGTTTTGAACAAGGAAGGCACCAATTACCTACAGGTTCTAAGTAGGACCTTCCCAAGTGGTGAGGGGACAAATTACAGTTGTGGAAGGTGGTGGTCTCAGCCACATGAGTTAGCTGGCAAGGTAGACACTGAGACAAGCTAGAATTTGTACACTCCCTAATTCCTTCTTAGGAAAACGGGCATGGCTCACAGTTAGAGCCTGTGAACAAGGATCTACAGATGGCCCCATTTGCCTTGCCCTTCAAAATGAAGCAAATATTCGCAGACACAAGATATAATACAAAGACTGAACAGATTAAGTTAAAAAAAATGCTACCTGACCCTCTGGAGGCCTGGACGCTGAACATATTTCTCCATTTAAGCAGGTACTTGTGCTGAGTTATTAGGAAAAATGCATCGGACATTTCCCTCACCTTCAGCATCACCTTCATTCTGTCCCCAATGAACTAGGTTAGTATTTATCTCATCATGGAGCCTATAAAATAAGCGACTGGACAAGGAAGGGAGTGGGATTCGGGGCCGAGTGTCATTGGATTATTGATGGTATCTGTCCCCAAGTGTCCCGTCATCCCTTGAGCAGCCTCGCTCACATGCTAAACACAAGTAGTTTTCTTGGGACATCATGCTCAGACTTCAAGGTTTCCTCCGGAAGAAAACTGGCCACGGGTGAGCAGCTACCGACACACAAAATGGAGCGTGGTCTATTTGGATTCTCCCGGACAAGGCCAGGCTCTGATGGGAACTGGGTCACCTAATCCTGGACCAAATCCTACTCTGGTCTCCCAGTGTGGTGCGTGGGTCTGGTTCTTCATTTCAGGAACTTGCCCGCCATTGTGAGCACTTCCTAGGAAGGCTGGCGGTGTCCTTGTTTCTTGCTGGCAAGGAAAGCGCCCCACGCAGTTCTAAGGCATAGATCTGTTCTACGGGTGTGGGCAACTCCATTATCTTAGGCAAGCCTTGGAATCTGTGGGTTGTTGCTCTCCGTGGGCAACAGCGGTCCTTTCGACCTTCTCCACGTCCTGAGTCTCCACGTCCTGAGGAGAACTGGTGCACTTTGAACTCCGTGCCCGTTTATGCTCTACCCAGACTCCTTGAAAACCTGGTCCAGGGGACGGACGGGCTGGTGGCACTGCTAACATTGACAGAGGTCTCACACCAGGGTCGTTTTTCAGACGCTTACTTTTTCTGATAGGTTATTGCAGACCTGTCTGTTGGTTAAAGCTTTCTACACATCCCTTCCATTTATCCTGAAGATTTATCCAACCGAGAGGCAAATCCCTCCAGACCCCTTGCGCCTTTTTAGTAATTCAAAAAGCAGCCTTGGTAAGAGATTTAGTTTGAAATCACCATTCCCCAAACCTTCAGGGGATCTCAAGGTGGGACGAGCCAATGAGTGATGGATGCGATTAGGTAAAACCTGAATTCCACAGCTCATTACACGTGGGTGAATGACTTGATATCTGGCAGGAGACTGGTGGGGTGGCTCCCTCTCAGTCTTGGAGGGCTCTATCCGGTGGGCTCTGTCTGTTCTCATTTGTTCTGTCTCTAATCACAGGACATACTCGATCCCTGGCTCCTTCATAACCATTGTTACAAATTCCTAAAAACAGCAACCCTTCCTCTTTCTTTTGTGTTCATGAGTGTGAAGCAGATCGCTCTGAAGGAATCCAAGCCACCGTCGTAAATCTCGAGTGATTTTAGAAAGATATATAATACTCCTAAATGATGACATATTTCCAGAAGATCAGTAAAACATTTCTGAGTGATATATGGGTAGGGCGCCGTGTCTGCCGTGAACCCGAGGGAGAACATCAAGCCGGCACAGTATTTTACGAGTATTATTGGCCATATCTTTTGTTTTTTAATCTGTAACTAAAGAGGCTGGCCACACAGAAAATTGGTGTATTTTACATCAGAGGTGGCTGAGGAACGTATTGGGAGTTGAGGTTTGCCCTCAGAACAAAAGGTTGGTGTGAGACCTGGGTGGGAGGAGACTTAAGGGAGGGCTGGGCGCCATGGGACAGAAGGCCCTGTCTGAGAAGTAGGTGGCAGCATTGGAGAAGGTTCTAGAATTGGAGAAGGATTCTAGCATTTAAAAACAGTTGTGGAGGCTGGAGACAGGGCTCGTTCAGTTAAGAGCAAGCCCTGCTTTCAGAGGACCTGAGCTTAGTTCCTGGTATTCACTTCTGTCAGTTCACGCCCACCTGTAGGTATAGCTACAGGGAGATCCATTTCCCACCCCCAACCTCTGAGGTCACTGCCTGCATGTGCACCCCTCCCACAGACACACATCAAGATTTAAAATGTCCTCAAAGCAATTCTGAGGATGTGTGTTCCAGTTCTTCTCTATATTGAATTTATTCCTCTAATCACTGATGGAAAACAAAACAAAACACACAAATACACACACACACACACACACACACACTCACTCACACACTCACACACACACACACTCACACACTCACACACACACTCACACGCACACACACACACACACACACACACACACACACAGCATGACAAATACCCTGAGCACCATTTACACCAATCCCTGAGACTGCCCTATAGGTTTGGGAGAAGGAGGAGGAGACACTGTGAGAGGTTGCAGATGTTAGCCAAAGTCAGCAAGGATAGAAACTTTGTTATGGTAGGCGAGATGAGAAAGGCAGCTAAATCTACTTAAGGCTGTGTATTCATTTGCTCCCTTGCAGAACACAGAACGGCTGGTAAAGTTGGTTACACTGGCTACAGGGGTGGGGCATAGGGCGGGCCCGGAAAAGCCCTCTCCTCTCCACTGGTAGCCAACAGGCTGTGCACAGCTTAGTGTCAGCCAGCCAGAGGCTGCACTGCTGCCCGGCAGAGGCTGCTCGGAGGCTCCATCTCGTAGAACCTCCCGTGGACTTTGCTAAGAGTGCTTTGCAAACTCAGGGTATCCCAGCAATGCATCCGTTATGCATAGGATCTTGAGTTGCAGAGACCTCAGAATTAAGAAGGGCAGCTATAAACTCACAGTTAGATATTTACTCAGTGTGTGCATGCGTGTGTATGTGTTTGTGTGTGTGTGTGTACGCGCAGAGGGGTCAGAAGTCAATGGAAGAGTCATCTTTGAACCTGGAGCTCCTGCTGTCCCTGCTTCTCCAGTGTTGTAACTGCAGTGTGTACCACTTAGCTGAGCTTTCTATGGGTTTAAGGCATTTGCACTTAGGCCCTCATATTGCATGGCAAACAATTTATTGACTGAAACATTTACCCAACTTTTAAACAGAGTGCCTCTTTACTCTCATGCAGGGAATTACCTGGTTGTTGTTGTTGTTGCTGCTGTTGTTGTTGTTCTGTTTGATTTTGGTTTTGTAGGTTGATGATTGGTTCTCCTGTGGCTATGGTGACTTCTGAATAAACCAGGCTCACATTGTGAAAAAAACAATGATTAGAGCAAAGCTCAGGGGAAGTTGTACCCAGAGTGCAAAAGTGGTCTTCCCAAAGATAGGTAAAGCTTCACCTTGCTTGGGATTTACAGATACCATGCTGGATTTCAGCATCATCCACAGGTCTTGCTTCAGCATGGGCTTTGTCTTAGCATGTATGTCTGTCTCAGCTGACATCACTCTGACAATCAGCTGGACTCCAAGGAAATGACAAAAAAGCCATTGCAGACCGCCAAAACTTTTTTGGTGCGTTTCTCTATGGGATCCTGACAAACGCAGCTCAGCTACACAATGTAAGGCAGACCAATACATGTGTGTTATATGGAAGCATCCTTCATCTTGTGTCCTCTCATGTGCTTGCTTTAACAGAACATCATCTCACCTGTGTCTGCTTCAGCCAAACATTCCTTCAGCCATTTGCCCCAGCAAAACACCGTTCAACTTTCCAAAGAGCCCTTAAGTTTCCACTTCAGCCTACCTGCTCTTTACAACAATGGACCATGTAGACGCTTCCGCCAGCTCAGGCCTGTGGCTGGACTCTCACATTCTCCGTGCCAGCAGGGACTTTTTGTCTGTCCTGCCTTGCAAGGCAGAGAGTAACTGTGGGGCCTGTGGGAACTGCTTCCAATTCACTCCTCTTTTCCCAAAGTTAATTTGCCTTAATTAGATATTAATAATAACTAAATCAGGGCCTTCTCTCTTGCAGGAATCCAGGGAGCTATATTCAGCTTTATGGAGCTTGTTGGCGAGTTCTCTCTGATTGCCTGTGTCAGCCAAAGGGTGATTTTGTCTCCTGTTTGAAGACAACGTGAAGTTGGTGTTCTAATGTGAATCCTGTATCTGTGGCTGATGGCCAAAAGAAAGACAAGGCCATGCTCTGCCCAACAATGCAGTGGATCTTAGGGAAGGTTCTGATGGTAAAAACCAGCAAGGGAAAGATTAAACACGTTTCCCAGGAAAACCAGGACCTGCCAACTTTAAAGGTTCAGTGAATTCTCCTCCAACCTTGAGCAATAGCATATAGGTTTCTAAAATGCTGTCCTGCCCTTTAGCAATCCTGGCTTCCCAAAGTCCCCAAAGTCCCATGTCCCACCTATGATTATAAATGTATTTAAAGCCACAGAAAGAATGCAAGGCTGTGCAGCCCACACACTGATTTATGACACATCACGATTTGATATAAGTCAAGGATCTGGGCTGGCAGGAGCTTCAGAGTAGCAGGTTTCAATCCATATATTAAGGCCCTGCCCCAGAAAGGGAGTATCCCCAAAACAAGGCTATTATACAGCAAGGCAGGAGACAGCAGGGAAAGTTTTGTGACTATTTATGTAACACTGAGTCCTATTAGCAATTATGAGATCACATAAACACAAAGGTGGAATTTAGAATCTGGAAACTAAAGAAAAATATTCCAAACCTAAACCATACATTATGTAAAATAACAAATCTTTTCATGTGTGTATGTGTGTGTGTGAGCATCTGTGTATGTGTGTGTGAATGTGTGTATGTGTATATGTGTGTAAGTGTGTATGTATGTGTGTGTGTATGTATATGTGTGTGTATGTGTATGTGTATGTGTGTGTTTATGTATATGTGTGTGTATGTGTGTTTATGTGTGTAAGTGTATATGTGTATGTGTATGTATGTATATGTGTGCATGTGTGTGTGTATGTGTGTGTATGTATATGTGTGTGTATGTACATGTGTATGTATGTATGTGTGTGTGTATGAGCATGTGTGTGTGTATGTGTGGGCATGTGTGTATGTGTGTGTATATGTGTGTGTGGGCGTATGTGTATGTATGTGTATGTATATGTGTGTGTATGTATATGTGTGTGTGTGAGCATGTGTGTGTATATGTATATGTATATGTGTGTGTATGTATATGTGTATGTATGTGTGTGTGTGAGCATGTGTGTGTGTGGGCGTGTGTGTATGTGTGTGTATATGTATGTATGTATATGTGTGTGTATGTGTGTATGTATATGTGTATGTGTGCATGTGTGTGTGTATATGTGTGTGTGTGCATTAAAACAGAAGCATAGAAAGAATGCTAGAAGTATCTGTGAATGGTTCCTATTGATGAAATTTTCATTTCCTAAAACTGCTCAATCATTTTCGTCTGAGGTAAATGCAAAGAAATGCTAGAAGGAAAATGCTTTTTCTCCGAGTGCCAGTCATAGTTTTGGTGGTCTTGCCGAATCACTGCAAAGTCTGTGTGTTTATCCCTTGGACCACATTGAACCAGCTGTTTTCTCATTGCTGGCTGTGTGGAACCCTGGACCAGGAC
Source organism: Mus musculus (assembly GCF_000001635.26). Lineage (NCBI taxonomy): Eukaryota > Metazoa > Chordata > Mammalia > Rodentia > Muridae > Mus > Mus musculus. The sequence goes on along the minus strand of NC_000084.6, from coordinate 83,854,628 downwards.
CCTCCCTGTGTCAGTCAGCTCAGATACCTGCCATAGCCCAGTCACCAGCTGCCCTGGGCTTCTGTGGCTGCAGCCTGCCAAGCCCTTCCTTCGTGGAGCCGCTTGTTCTTCCTGTTGTTCTGCCCCACTCCCTTCCTCACCTGTTGGGAAGAGCTTCCCCATCCTACCTGTCTCTCCCTTTGCTTCCCTTCCTGCAACAAAGCAGCGGGTGACTGCTGCTGAGTGACCTAGGTGTGACTGCTGATGCATTTGTCATGTGACCTCAAGGTAACTGCTTATGCCCTAGGGACATTTAGCAGGCATAGGCACAGGATTACATGGGTTAACAGGCACGGGAGCCTGTAGTGGAAGATGACTGAGTGTACTCTCTTGATGTGAGAACTATAGCTCTATAATGGGAATCCCAACTAAGTGATCCAATAATGATACTAACTTTCATAAAGATAGAGGGTAAGGAGATTGAAACAAAACCACGATTCTCTAACTGATGTAAATTATATGCTGTGCTTTGATTGATAAAGTCCCATATAGGTATTTAAACATTGGTCTGCACTTGGAGCTATTTGGGGAAGTTCGAGAATCTTTAGGAGTTAGATTCTTGCTGGAGGAAGTCTGTCATTGCACTGGACTTTGAGGTTTTATGGCCCAGCCTCACTTCCTGTTCTTTTTCTCCTTCCGGTGGTGTACGGATGAAAAGCGATCAGTCAGCTTCTCGGCTTCCAGGCTGGGCTCATGCCACGTCTTCTCAGCCATGAAGGGCTGTATTCCCTCTAACTAAAACCAAAATGAACCCTTTTTTCCATACCTAGCTTTCTGTCATCATAGCAACAGAAATGATACACAGACACAGACACAGACACACACACACACACACACACACACACACACACACACACACACACGGTAATATTAATGTTCCTCTTCATTGTACTTAAGACCGTAAGGAAGCTTGAATTTGTAAGCAGTGATCGAGATCTTAAATTAGGCGTCTCTCTGGGAAGTTTTCAGATGTAGCAGATTAATTAGTTACACACTCAGTTTTTTGCTCTCATGCGTGATATACTATGAGCTGGGGTTCAGATGAGAGGACACTAAGCTCAAGCCATTGTTCAGTGTTGGTAAATCAGTGCAGCTAAGAATTTGAAAAGC